>NW_015168110.1:251818-257901 GCF_001447785.1 Gekko japonicus
GGCAAAGAGATGGAGGGAGGGAGCGAGGCTCTCCCACCATCCCCATCAAGCCCCCGCCACCCCCGCGGAACCCTTACTTACCGCTTCGGTGGGCGCTTGAGAGAAAGAAAAGGAGGGAAAGAAAAGGAAAGGAGGGAAAGATGGCAAAGAGATGGAGGGAGGGAGCGAGGCTCTCCCACCATCCCCATCAAGCCCCCGCCACCCCCGCGGAACCCTTACTTACCGCTTCGGTGGGGGCTGGGGAAACCAGCGGCGGGGCTCTCCTGGCATCGCTCCTGTGCGAACCTGCGGGATGCAGCGACGGGGCTCTCCTGGTGTTCCCTGAGCTGCTCCTGCGCGGGCCCGGGGGACGCAGCAATGGGGTTCTCCGGCCTCCCCCAAGCCACAGTGCTCCTGCGCAGGCCCAGGGGACATGGCGGCGGGGCTCTCTGGCTTCCCCCGAGCTGCAGCGCTTTCGGCATGGGGAGCTAGGGGCTGGGTTTGCCACCATCGCCATTAGCATGGGCTTCTGGGCTGCCGGAGCAGTGCTCTGGTGCACTCCGGCCCCAAAAGACCCCTGGTGGTGATGGATACTGTGCGGAAGAACATGGAACTGGCAGTGCCCTTGGCCCCCAAAAGCTTGCTGCACTGGCCCAGTGAAGATCCACGTACCTCATCTTCACTCAGTGAGGATCTGGAGGTAAACGCAGAGATCCCAGCCTCCAGGTGGGACATGGGGATCCCCCGGAATTGCAGCTCATCTTCACACTACATAAATCAGTAGAAAATGGCTGATCTGGAGGGTAGACTCTATGGCATTGTACCCTACTGAGGCCCCGTCCTCCCTAGGCTCCATCCCTAAATCTCCAGGAGTTTCCCAATCGGGATCTGGCAACCATACCCCCATCCCCTGTCGGTGGCCAGGGGAACCTGGCAACTCTATTCTATATACATGATTTATGATTTATGTTCATATGCAAGACAAACAACATTTTCCACTGTTTAAATGAGCCTGGAGGATCCTTGGTCTCTCACACTCTTATCTTCCTCTTGTACTTTCCAACTAATCAGAGAATTCTGCTTTTGATGCAAACCATAGTTTGTTTTTTTATGACCAACCAGGCAATCTATGGTTTGGATCTAGTGCATTAATGGACTGATTTCTGCCCACAGAGTATGCCTTTCTAACCTACCCTGACATGGTGCTTCTGGAGGTGCTGTATCTCCCAAGATAAGTGTTTGGGGAAGCATTTTGGGCTACAGTGGGAGTAGAAAGGCAAGAAAACCATGCTTTTTGGGCAGAAATTCTTCTGCCTACAGTATTGCTGTGCAGCCCCATAGCCAGAAAATTTTCAGGCGGGGGCTGGGAGACATCATGCCCCTAATGTGGTGACATCACTAATAACGTCTCCCATCAGGGACTCTCCTGGCACTGCCCTCAGACCAGCTCGCACCAAAACAGAATGCCAGGAGCAACTTGACCCTATTTCTTTAGGAGATGGACTGACCTACACTTTAGGGCATTACAACTTGGCCTGGTATGGGGTGGGGGGGATAAACCTCTCTGGTCCCAGCTCTTCTCACCCTGATTGGAATGAATCTGGGCAGGGCTTGTCAGAACAAGAGGCAAAGGGCAGCCAGGAGGCCACCCCTTCCATCATTTGTAGTAGATGGACACTGGGTTCTACTTTCACTGTCGGACACACAGAAAAGCACTTTTGGTGGAAGGTGGGGCTCAAACTGAAGCTGCAGTCTGGGGAAATGAGCTGTGGCCTCAGCATGAGAAAATTTCCTTTGCAGTCAGCCAAACTCCCTCCCCTTTTGTTTCATTTCCCCCTTTCATCCATTTTGCTAGGCATCCCCTCTACTGTACCCCTCAAAGGCTCCCACCTATTTCTTGGTGCTGGAGCAATTGTGAAAGCTGGAGATGGGGCAGGACGAATCCGGTGCCAGCGCATCATCCTTGGGGTCTTCCTCATTGTCACTGCTCTCCTGCTCTGGGCTCAGCTGGCCCTTGGAGGCAGGTGCCCACAACAGAATCAGCATAGAATTTAGTGTGATCACACACACTAAATAATCCATGTTCAAAGCACTTTCAGGGGACTTTCCAACTCGATTTTGCCAGTTCACACAGTAAAATACAGTTGTCAAAGTGGATTGAAAGTGGATTGAAAGTGGATTATTTAGTGTGTGTCAGTGCAGCCATAGAGCTGGAAGGGTCATCTAGTCCAACCCCCTGCATAATGCAGGAAATTCACAACTACCTCCCCCTCACACCCCCAGTGACCCCTGCTACATGCCCAGAAGATGGCAAAAACCCCCAAAACAAACAAAAAAAGCTCTCCAAGATCCCTGGCCAAACTGGCCTGGAGAAAATTACTTCCTGACCCCAAAGTGGTGATTGGCATTTCCCTGGGCATGTAAGAAAGGGCCACAAGAACCAAGCATTGATGCAACCCTGCCTGCCCTCCGTCTCATGGTTTGCCTAAGTTCACAGAATCAGTATTGCTGTCAGATGGCCATCTAGCCTCTGCTTAAAAACCTTCAAAGAAGGAGAGCCCACCACCTCCCGAGGAAGCCTGTCCCACTGAGGAACTGCTGTTAACTGTCAGGAAGTTCTTCCTAATGTTTAGCTGAAAACTCTTTTGATTTAATTTCACCCCAGTGGTTCTGGTTCAATCGTCTGGGGCATGGTGGACTGTATGATATCACATCCCTGCTGAGCTTCTTCCACTCATCACACTCTGTCCTCCAGGAATTTCCCAAGCTGGAGGTGGTAACTCTAGTCAGAACAAGATTGCTGGCCTGGTTGAAACATGCACTTAGGTCCATAACATACAAGGAAGAAAGAAAGAAACCTGATTCATCCGGCTGCCGGACTTAATGGCCATGCTGCCGGGGTGCTGCCTTTGCCTCCCAGCAAGAAGGATGGGCAGTTTTACTCCAGCAGCAATGGCTGCATATGGGGTATGAAAGGGGGCAAGGCCAGAAGTCTCCTGGGCCGGCCCCACAGCCCCAGTTTAGTCTTCTCCTGCTCTCAGCCCATCCTCCCACCCTGGAAACAGTACAGGTGGTTGCTGGTCGCCCTAGTTGGGGGCCGGGTAGGAATTTTTCACCTCTACCTGAATTAGTGCATTGATGGGGGTGCTTTCGCCTACCCTGTACTGTGGCAGTGTATTGGGTGTGGGTGTGTTAAATAGGTTGGTCCCTTTATGTTAGGCGGGGTTTTAGTTAAGGTACTGATTGCAGTCTGGTGAGCACCAACTGACACCCCATTTGAGGTAAGGGGTCTTGTGAGTACAGCCCTTGGACTCTGTGGCTCGGGGCAGGGAAAGCAGACTGCCTGTGGGACCAGCCTGGATTTCTTCCCTTTGAGCCTTGCGGCTTGGGGGGTGGAGTTCTAGGGTGACCACCCAATCATGCTGACCAGACGCGAGTCACATTGGTTGGCTACTGCCTGAAGCAGGGCAGCTCGCCCTACTGTACATGGCAAGGGAGGGGTCTTGGTGACCCCTGGCCTTGGCCTTTCCACAATGCAGTTATGATTGTCCCTTGCCATTTTTTCTATGTTATTATTAATAGTTAATAAAGTGGCCTGTTAGTTAGTCCAACACTGGTGTACGTCTCATCCTTCTGACTTGGGGGGCAAATAACAGCATTTTAAGTTGACAAGATCCCTATTCCACAACAAGAATCATTGCCTTTAACTTTTTAAACATTTAAAATATATTGATTTTCAGTTTTAAAATGCCAGCATCCCTAGCAATAAAGACAGAGACTAGAAGTTATAGGCTTCTTCAAATGCTGAGTAAATGGGAGATTTAAAACACAATTGCAGCTGCTACTGAAGAAGCAGAGCTAAATAGGCAGCATTCTCTGTAGTCAGGAGTTCCCATGCGATGCAGGTTAAGGTAATTTCCAATTAGCCCATTATACTGTGTTTCCCACTCAGTGTAAGTCAAGGTGAAGCTGCCTTTTAACACTGAAACCATAAAAGAAATGAGCAGGTCCTGCATTCCAACACGATCTCTTGCTAATTTATGGGCACAGGGGCAGACCGGCAAAGGCCAAGGGAAAAGCACTGAAAAGGTTAAGATGCTACAACATGCTCGTATATCTTGCTAAGCATTTCTTCTGTTAATATGCACAGCAGCCTGGCTGTGCCTGGAGAGATGGGAGAAGAGGCAGAAGGGAATGTACAGCGATCCCGAGACAATGCTTGTGATAGGAGGAAGTAAAGTACAAAGGGAAGACATTGTTTCCCAGGCTCTCGGGGTCTGGTTTAAACATGATGCTGGCCTTGTTAAAAAAATTCTGCTGGGGGGGGGAATGTCCTTGCACCTGGCACTCAGGGTTGCCAACCACCAGGTACACCCTGAAGATCTCCAATAATTGTAACTGATCTCCAGACTTCAGTGATCAGTCCTGCCAGAGAAAATGGCAGTTTCACAGGGCTGATACTACGATATACCATAGCTTCTATGCAAAATTTCTTCCCAAACCCTCCCCTCTGCAGACACTGCCCCAGATCTCCAGGAATTTCCGATGCTGGAGTTGGCAACCTGATGGGTATTGCATGTAAACCTGGTAACTGGTGCCTATATGTGTGGTGTTCAGGGGTCATTTCCTGCGGGAACGCACAGGAGTGGAGCTCCGGCAGTAAGGAGCACAGGGGGCAGGCACATGCAACAAGCCCCGCCCCCTGCTCCCAGCAGCCCTCAGTTGGGCCACAAGGAGCAAGAAGCAGCCAGGTAAGTTGCAGAGCCCCCCCGTCTCACCTTGAGTTACAAGCTCTCCCTCCTCTGTGTGGGCAGATCTGCGCGTCCCCCTCCCATAGCTAGCAATCCAAAACAGTCCAGTGGAGCCTGAGCGGTGCCTTCTGACACACTTCCGGTGATGTCAGTGTGTGTGGCATATACAAATAAGTTATGCTAAGAGCTCCTGCACCTCTTTTTCTATGAAATGACCCCTGGTAGTGTTTATCTGACAAAAGTAATACAGAGGCCTGGGATGCTAACACTACAATCCAGGAGCCTAATTTATAGGCAACCAGGGATGATATAGCCTGATCTTTTCAGATCTTGGAAACTAACCAGGGTCAGTATTTGGATGGGAGACCACCAAGGAAGACTCTGCAGAGGACGGCAATGGCAAACCACCTCCGCCTCTTATTGGCCTTGAAAGCCCCTTGCTGGGGTCACCATAAGTGGGCTGCGACTTGATGGCACTTTCCACACATACACACAGGGATGCTGCAAACGTCATAAAAATGTGTTTGGCATTGAATTTACTGTGTGTGCAAACTGATTGCTACCAGATTGCCTCAAGTTTTGCTCGAAGTTTGAACTGGATGGCATGTTGAACAGCTTTGGATATTTGTGGTTTGTGGCATCCAGTCTGGTGCTTATTTGGGTAGCTGCTTCTATGGAGTTTTCTTTATAGGTTTTTTTCATAGGCTCCAGGACCATAGGCAGGCTGAGCCATGGTAACATAGCTTGGTAACAATGTATGTGTTGCAGCTTGCAATAGCTTTTAGACCTGCAATAGCTTTTAGACCTTACATACAGTCCGCCTCTCTTACTAAGGCTCAAGGTGAAATACAGAATTTAGCAATGCAATCCTTCTGATATGTGGGAGAAATGGTCCTTCAGATATATGAGTCCTAGGCTTTGTAAATACCTTGCATTGAACCTGGGAGCTTATTGGTAACCATTGAAGTGACTGCAGAACACATGTAACAGGCATTGCCCTCTCAGTCAGAATGAAGAGATGGACACCAGTATGGATTTAACAAGGGCCACTTTATTAATTAATTTATAAACAAACAACTGGCGAGGGGTTGCTACAATGTACTGAGGAATATGACAGGTGTCAAACTCCTGGCCACCTTCATTTCCTTCTGGGTGATGCAACTGCCCCAATCTCAAGCCATGGAAGGTTGCTTTTGACCAGTGGCTTGGCATACGCAAGAGAACCCCTGGCCCACCACCCCAGAAGCTGCAAAGGCCTGCTAAGGTAGGCCGGGCCAGATTGCTCCAAGGAAGATCACCTCTTCCCGGCCTTGAGCTGCAAAGGCCCGAAGGCCGTTCCTGGAGGACCCTTTA
>NW_015168110.1:260758-260889 GCF_001447785.1 Gekko japonicus
ACCAGCACCCCTTGCCTCAAACTTGCAAGAAATATACCGTTGCCCTTGTTGGAAAGATGCACCCTGTCCCCTTTATACAGGTATGTGAACTTGACCCATATATCAGGGTGCAACAAGCCGCCCTCCATGGC
>NW_015168110.1:261030-267333 GCF_001447785.1 Gekko japonicus
CACATGAGGAGGAGGACCACACCTCTCCTCAAACAGTAGTGGCATAAGCCTAGGCCAGTGCATGCCTCTTCGGCCAAGCCACTAGACCTCAGCCCGCTCACTGCAGCCAAGAGTGCAGGACTCTTCGCCAAAGCCACTAGACCTCAGCCCGCTCACTGCAGCCCAACTGGGAAACGATGTGCGTCCTCTTGGCTCAGTGAGTGGCCCAAAACACCATGCTGTGGCCACAAATAAGCACTCGGCTCTTCCCATGGCAACCAGCAGCACCTAAAACAAGAACTAGGTTAACCACACAGAACAACAAGGAAGCATCCAGGTATAACAATAAATTATCCTCCCCATTATACTAAACTGAAGGAAGGAAAACTTAGACTTTGCAGGTCCGGACATACGTCTTATAGCGTGCTGACCTCCACCTGCCAAGTTTCTGAATGTCAGCTCCCAGATACCCCATAGCCGCAGCAGTGGAAGCTGCCCTGATTCTAAAAGAATGAGTGCCAAATTGAAAATTACCAAGCCCCAAAGCCTTCAAAGCTCTCTTGGCAATCGCCCAAAATTTAAATTTTGTTAAGGGAGATCCATCCCTATGCAAAATTAGACAACCTTCACTCCCACCCTTCAGGTCCAAGTAGGAATGGAGTGCAGTGATAGGACAAAGGTCCAGATCTGAACAAGGACCCACTGACACCACCACACCCTTCTGTAATTGGTCCGTCTTGGAACACCTAACTGTAATGTGCATGTTATCCCCGCTACTCTGAACATCCCAAAGGCAAAGTGCATATCCTGGCCTGTCTTGGCGTGCGTGGGCCACCCGTTCACTAATTCTTAAGGCCCAAAAGAATGCAACTAGGGCAGCCGCATGAAACAAGGCAGCCTCATATGCATCCACACATAAGGAAGCCCATTGGGCTCTCAAAGTCTTCAGAACAGTGGGGGGAAATGGTTCCCTCATATCCTGAGGCATCCCATTCTCCTGGGCCCAGCCTTCCAACATCTTTCTGACTCAGAAATTACCAGTGTCATCCTTAAAAACCTCGGCCTTGCTTGCAAAGGCAAGGGCTGATAGTTTGCCCTGAATGGAACGGACAGACAAACCCTTACCTTTCAATGACACGCAGAATTGAATCAGATGTGACGCTGGGATGGACCAGAGCTGTTGAAGGCTCTCCGGCTACCTAAATGCCACAAACTGCTGGCCTCCTCTCATATAAGCTCGGCGTGTGCTGGGGCAAGAGCTAAGGCCATTGCCCTGTCAGCCTCAGCCCTCCAATTTGCCACAGGTCCACAGGCATTCTTACTGGGAAAAGATCAGCGTCTGGAGCCAACTGACGAAACCTCTCCATCTGTTTTCGAGACAGAGCGTCAGCAACCCCGTTATTGACTCCTGGCACATGCCTGGCCTTAAACAGTATATTATATTGCAAGCACTGGAGGGTAAAAGCCCTGACCAGCACCATCACTCTAGGAGATTTGGATGTTAAGGAGTTGATAACTTAAACTGTTCACCAAAAGTTAACGGTCTGGCTATCAAGGTTATCAGCCCAGATGTACACTGCTACCACTATGGGCAAAAACTCCAGAAATGTCAGGTCATGCATCCATCCAGCCTGGATCCACTCAAGTGGCCAGTCTTTTACACACCAGTGTCCCCTAAAATAGACATCAAAACCCAAAGAACCTGCCACATCAAAATTGACCTGCAGTTCAGCCTCCAGTTGGAGATCATTTCTCCAGAAAGACACCCCATTATATGAAGCCAAGAAGTCATGCCAGACTAAGAAGTCTTCCTTAATCCCTTTGTTAACCCTGGTCCTATGATGTGGATGTTTCAGGCCTATCGTTGAGTCGCACAGCCTTCACAGGAATGCACGCTCTGGGGCAACCACTTTGCAGGCAAAGTTAAGGTGCCCAATCAGCTGTTGCAACTCCTTAAGTGTCAATTTAGTTTTGGTACACACTTCCTCCACCAACCGAAAGAGATTATGAGGAGGCAAGTGTGAAACCTACTGCACAGTGTCCAACTCAATGCCGAGAAAGGTTAAGACCACAGTAGGCCCTTCTGTTTTCTTGCCAGCTAATGGAACTCCAAGTTCCACAGCCAGTTGCTCGAAATTGGACAATAACTCTGTGCAAACCCCAGATCCATCCACCAAATAAAAAATCATCTAAATAGTGGGCAGTACTGAACAAGCCCGTGCGTGCACGCAAAGCCCATCCCAGAAAGGAACCAAACTGTTCAAATGCAGCACAGGACACAGAGCATCCCATAGGGAGGGCCCTGTCCATATAGTACTGCCCATCAAATGAGAAACCCAGAAGGACAAAGTCATCTGGATGTACTGGGAGAAGATGAAAGGCCAATTTGATATCACATTTAGCCAATTCAGTCCCTCGCCCACAACTATGGACCATATGGATCACCTTGTCAAAAGAAGTGTACCTAACCGAGCAGAGCTCCCTAGGTATTCACCGATCTGCCAGGAGGATAAGACAGATGGTGAATGAGGTGATACTCCCCAAGTGCCTTCTTGGGCACCACACCTGAAGGTGAAACCCGCAGGTTGGGCACTGGAGGTAAGAGAAAGGGACCCAAGACCCTACCTTCCAAACACTCTTTTTGAATCTTAGCTCTAACCACCTGTTCCATGCCCCAAACTGAGGGCAAATTAGGAGCCGAAAATGAACACCTCTCACCCACATAGGGAATGTGAAACCCAAACTTGAACCCATCCAACAAATACTGCCTATCGACAAACTTGATACTGCCTATCAACAAACTTGGGGTACATGCGCAACCAGTGCTCTAACACAGGAGCTTTAATTGGACTGGGTCCCTGTCTGGTAAGGCCGGACCCCCCCCCCCACCGTCTGCCACCTTTGCCATCCCTAGCAGCAGGTCTGGCTTTTGACTTGGGGCAGGATGGAAAGGCATGGGGGCTGGCACAGAGGGGGCATTCATGACGAAAGGAACATGTTTTCTGGCTGCAATACTCCTGTGAGGAAAACTCCCAACACAAAGGGTGCTTTTGGATTGCCTGGCCACCTTGGGAACACGGAGTTCCTGCATTAGCAGCATTAGCTCTTTTCACTACGTCTCTGCTGTCGGAATGCTCCCCTGACATAGGCCTGGCCGGGGACATCGTCTGCATCCAGATATGCAGATGGATTAGGTCCTAGCAAAGTGCCAGGTACATAGCTGCCTTCATACGGAAGGCCTTATCATATTCTATCCAGGTGGACCCTGCAAAATCCGAATAACCTTTGTGTATTATGTCCATACACTGGAGTAGAGATGAGGCCCTTCCAGGCTGTGCCCTAACAATCACCCCAGCATAGACGAGGGTGGGTACCACTGGACTGGCCGCGTACCAGCTACAGGACACTATCTACCTCCAATTAAAGATCCGGCATTTACCGTTGGAAAACCATCTTGTTCTTTATTGAGCACCTTATTTTTGTGATTCAATGATTTTATTCTGTTTTAAACTTGTTTTATATGTGGGCATTGTTGCCCTCTTGTAAGCCGCCCTGAGCCCGCTCCTGGGGAGGGCGGGGTAAAAATACTCGTAAATAAATAAATGAACTGTTTGAATATGAAAGAACTTTTTTGAACATTCTACTACGTTGATTGCAATTTGCATATGAATTCCAAGTAGGTGATTGAACATCCCTGTATGTAGTACTAAGCCCTTGGAACATTTTTTTAACATGTGTGTTGAATGAAACATTTAAGCTGTCCTGTACAGTAACATTCTGAGACAAAGAAGAGATGGTACCCTTTTAACAGCTGTAAGAAGACACAAAATGGACAGGACTGATGTTCATAACATTTTCTAGTAGTTCCAATTCTTATGCCAATAAAGGTATTGTATTTGTATTTGTAGTAATATTTTTATTGAGAAAAATACGACATGTAACTCCTTGGTAAACCTTTTCAACAAAGCTACATTCTTCAGTAACTTAAAATGAATTCAGTTTGATCAGCTTTTGAAGTTCAAAGGCAGAATGCTATTGAATAGTTGCTGCAAGACAGACAGTGGGGAAGAGCTATTGCTTTCTTTGTTCAGATTTGGGCTTCTTGGGGGCACCTGGTTGGCCACTGAGGGTCCTGGACTAGATGGACCTTTGATTTGATCCAGAGGGGCTCTTCTTATGTACATATGTGTGCCTTTTATATGACAGACATTCCCAACACCTGTCAATATCGGTACCATAGATATACTTTGATTTGTCTGAAGTTAAGAAGTGATTCTTGTAAGCTTACACTACAAAAAAAAAATGTTGGTCCCATTTGCCAAAAAAGCAACCACATATTTTCTGATATAATTTCTTTCAAATTCTTCTGCTGTTTTGAAATGCAAAAGTGCTTTCAGTTCATTGCCTTTCTTTTGGTATATAAGTAAATGTTTTAAAAACTATCCTAATTGATTGTGGTCAGATTTCCCCCCCCCCCCACATATCAATAATTGTCCGAATTGATCATTTCCTCAGAAATGGTGAGTTAAACAGGATCTTAGGCCAACTTGGGTTGGTTACATTTATTTATTTATTTATTCAAATTATACCCTGCCCTCCCCACTCAGGGTGGCTTACAGAAGGATAAAACATAAGTAAGCAATTATAACATACATAAAATCATCTAAAAACAATCCAATATTGTAAAATGCTAGCTAGATGTAAAATAAAGATGCTGTATGCTAAACAGGAGACTTAATCCTCAACCTGTAGACATGGATCCCCAGTTTGTGAACCTGTTCCTTTTGGTGGAATATAATGCCATCCAGAACAGACTGACTTCTAAATTATTGATTGATGACTTTCTTTATACAGTAATCTCTCCTATATTATAATCCTGTTTTGGGGTGACAAGATTCCATGCTCTCCCTCAGCCATTGGCCCGTCAGACGCCACTCAAGAGTACACGCGTGCCATTGGCCGGGTGCTGGGTCTGCTCCTCTTCCCCACGCACTCCCCTTTCAGCCACTGTGCTCTGTCAGAATTACTGGCAAATGGCTTTCTCTCTTGATGAAGATGCTTTTCCTGTGTGGGACTAACTCTTCCCTCAGTGGCTGTTGGTAAGTGTCATGAAATGGCAGTTACCAATGTTTGAAAGACGACTGTGGTTCTTTGTTTAAAATGTTCCCCCATCTGGTTTAATTGAGCTGTAGTTCCAGAGAGGGGCCTGCAGGGATATCACTCACTGGGTTGAATGGGGCTTCCTCATCTGTTGGCCTACAGTTCCAAGCTGCCCCAAGGTCAAAAAGTGCGGGGAAACAGGGACTGTCCCAAGGCAGTCTTTGTCCCTGGGAGCAGCAGAAATTCAGCCACTCCACAGTAGGCTGGAAGTTTCCCTGCTCTCTTGGGCAAGAGAGAGAGGCTGAAGTACAGGTGAGCCCACGAACTCCAGAGGTAGAGACTATTGTGTGTAGTGAAAAAGGATTGCGTTTAACCCCTGATGGTTCATAGTGTGTGCTTACTCCTACAGTGTGTGTGTGCTCCATAACTGTGTAAATAGTTAAATAAATTCCTTAATTTGGGCTAATAATCTGTATTGTGCTCTGACCACATAGTCTCCCCTGCTCTGCACAATACCAAAGGGAGGGGGTAGCCCAGGGAAGCAAGGAAAGGCCAGACCCTTGGGTTGTCAACTTTCCAGGGATCCCCCAAAGATTGGGGATTCCATCTCAAATAGGGAGATTTGGCCAGAGGGGTCTCACTGTCCCTCTAAAAAAACAGTGACGATTCAGTGAGTGGTGGCAGTGAATTTAAGGAGTGAGATATGCCCACAGGATGAGGGCAGGAGGCAAACAGCTGAGTTGTAAACTGGATCCCGTTTCTCTATGGTAGGCAACCAAGCTTGGTTCAGACAAAGGAAGGAAACCCTTTGCAGGCCTTTGTGAGGAACTCATTGGGGCCAGTCCTGACAAGGGTTGCCAGCTCCCGGTAGGGAGATTCCTGGAGATTTTCTGGTAGAGTCTATGGAAGCCAGGGTTTGGGGAGGGGAGAGGCCTCAGCTGAACAGAATGTCATACAGCCCACCTTCCAAAGCAGTTATTTTCTCCGGGGGGGAGACAGCTGTTGTCTGGAGTTCAGTTGTGATACCTAGTGTGCTTAAGGCTCCACCTGGAGGATGGCTGCCCTGGTCGTACCAGTCAGTGCTTCAGAGCAGGGTATGCTAGATCCAGGTTCTTGCTGTAGAAGCTGAGTGGGTGATTTTGGACCAGTCACAGACTTTCAGCCTAACCTACCTCACAGGGTTGTTGTGCAAGTCAAAAGGGGGAGAGGAGAATGATGTAAGCT
>NW_015168110.1:267625-273822 GCF_001447785.1 Gekko japonicus
CTGGAGGCTAAAAAACTCTGAACTAGCTCACACTAACTCGGCTTAGAGGGAACACTGCTCTGTGGCAGTCAGGGCTTCAGAGCATGGAAGAGGCTGCAGGTATGAAAGCTGAAGAGAGAGGGGGAAATAAAGGTAGGTTGAGGATTGGCTGGGAAGGAGATAGGGTTGCCAACTCCAGGTGGGAGATTCCTGGAGATTTGAGGGATGGAACCTGGGGAGGGTGAGATTTGAGGAGGGTGGGACCTCAGACAGGTACAATGCCATAGACTCCACCCTCCCAACCAGCCATTCCCTTCTGGGGAACCACTGTTGCCAATCTCAGGAGAGGGGTGGAAATCACTCAGAATTATAACTGATCTCCAGGAAGGAGGGGGGAGGAGTTGCAAAGCTGAAATCAGAGGGAAAGATAATGGCAGGTTGACGCTTTGCTGGGAAGGAGATAGGGTTGCCAACTCCAGGTTGGGAAATTCCTGGATATTTGAGGAGTGGAGCCTGGAGAGGGTGAGATCTGAGGAGGGGTGGGACCTCAGACAGGTACAATGCCATAGACTCCACCCTCCAAACCAGCCATTTCTTCCTGGTTAACAATTGTTGCTAATCTCCAGGTAAGGGCTGGGGATCACTGAAAATTACAACTGCTCTTCAGGTAGCAGAGATCAGTTCCCCTGGAGAAAATGGTGGACTCTGTGTCATTATACCCTGCTATGGTCGCCACAGCACATTGACACTGAGTGCCCAAGGTCTTGCACTCTCCCAGACCCTCTTTCTAGAGGTTATTGTATTTATTTCCACAACAGGCCTTATTCCTAGTAGTGATAATAATACAGGATTTCTGTTGTTCAGTCGCACAGTTGAGTCCGACTCTTTGCGACCCCATGGACCAGATCACGCCAGGCCTTCCTGTCTTCCACTGTCCTCTGAAGTTGGCCAATTACAAAATGTGTAATAGGTGACCGGGATAGATCACAATTGACAAAATTTATGGGACGGGGTGCTCCATAATTGAATGACATGTGCGAAGAAGAACAAGTGGTACTAATAAATTATGTAAATCAAATCAAATAAAAAAGCTGCAAATATATGAGGACTAGAAAACTGGACAGAAAATAAAATGGAGAGTTGCTGAAGACCAGACCCCAGACTGCACAATGATAAGGGAGAAGTAAGAAAGTAATACTAATGTTCTTGTTACCTACTAATAGGTCGGGCATTCACTGTGTGGGTGACTTAATTTATATTGGTTTTCTTAACACACTAACTATACCCTCATATAATAAAGGTAGTAAAAATGGACACTGTTTCTCCATGCTACAACCCTGTTTACAAAGTAAAATTATGATTCTGCTCCATTTAAATAATTGTGAGGAAATGCCAGGCTAATTAAGCTGTAATTAAACTGACAGGTTAATATAGGATTGAAAGACTGTTCTCTTAAACATGGATCAAAAGAGAGTGTGTGGAAGATTCTGCTAATTTATTATACTTCAACTGTAATGAGCGCACAAGAAAAATAGTTAAAATGTGATAAAAGATAAATTGTACATGACATGTAACATCTACATGAAGCCACTGAGAGAGGTCAACAGACACACAAAGTTAAATGTCATGAATGTGCTGATGGTGCCCATTATACCTTCTCTTTTCCTCTGCTCCAAATGAGGCAGGCTTGACTTATGTATGATATTGGCAGGGGCAGAAGATAAGCTGACATGTTGATGGTGGGCAATTGGGTTGATCTAGGATCAAACAATCAGTCTGTTGTGGATGGAATCACATTCCTACAGAAGGAGAAGAAGAAGAAGAAGAGATTGGATTTATACCCCACCCTTTACTACCCAAAGGTGTCTCAGAGCGGCTTACAAACTCCTTTCCCTTCCCCTTCCCACAACAGACACCCTGTGAGGTGGGTGGGACTGAGAGAACTCTGACACAAACTGCTCTTTTTCAAGGGCAGCTGTGCCAGAGCTTGTGACTGACCCAAGGTCACATCAGCAGGTGCAAGTGGAGGAGTGGGGAATCAAACCCGGTTCTCCCAGATTAGAGTCCGCACACTTAACCACTACACCAAACTGGCTTCAGTAGTTCTTCTAGGTCCAGCCTTTGATGGGTAGTTGATAAGTGCATTTGACTACTCCAGTGTTTTTGTGTGTGTGTGTGGGGGGAGGGTTTTGAACTGTGCTCAGAAACTTTGGCTGGGTTACAGTGCAGTACCATTTTCATTACAAATGGAGAAATGCAGTGCCATTTTCATTTGTAAGAAGGTGCTTGGATCACTGGGGCAAATATCTGCTTATTGTATTATTATGAGTATCAGCTGTTCTTATTTTTCTATTGCAATTTTGCAATTTTGGTTTTGTCTTAAAATGTATTTTTATATTTTGTGATCAAATTACAAAATTCTTCAGACCAAGATTATGGTGTCAAAATGTTAAAATAAAATAAATATGAAAATAATCATAAGGAGAGTGACCTGAAGAATGGTATAATGTTTATAATCCATGTTAGTGCACTGAAAACAAAACTGGTGAGATTTGTTTCAGATAAAGGCCACAATCCAGAATGGAGGTAAGCTTCCTTAAGCTTATTGATTTTAAGGGGCATAAATGGTTTGGATTCTGTTCTATTGTGGTCAAATTAACTTTTGAATGAAATAACATTATTTTGTTTAAATCCTCTAAAAACAAAGCTTGATAAGCCATTTACTGCACAAACCCAACATTTAATACATCCCTATTAACAAATAAACAGCTTTCCATTTCCTTTCCTGTGACAGTGACTGAGGCTTGATTCTTCAGGAGATGCAAGAAGCTGATTAAAGAGTGATCTAGGAGTGTGTACTTCAAAATAGTGCCTATTAAGTTTGGATCCAGATTTAAAGGAGGGTATTAGTTTCATTATCCTAAATTTTGGGAGTGTTCTTACTGTTTCAGGATTCTGTTTTGGGGTTTCCCCTGGATTCTAGGATTTCATTCCCATTCTTTCATTCCCTCCCTCCTTCATAGACAGCAGGAGCAGTGATCAAGAGAGGGAGGGAGAGAAAGGAAACTGGCCCTGGAAAACAGCTGTTGGTCTGTCTGTGGTCCCTTTAAATTTTAAAGGGCCATTATATTGAGGAAGACCTGGCTTCCAGAGTTTCAAAGGCCAGGCCTACTGTTATAAAATTTAAAGGGATCAGAGAGGCATACCTACAACTAAGCAAACTAACAGCTGGTAGTAGGTTAGATCTGGCTTCCAGAGGCCAGGTCGGCCATCCATTAGTTCCTAAGGTGGGTAGACCAGGCTTATTGGCAGACAGTCTACCCCCATATGCCTTTAACGTTTAAAGGGAAAGGAAATACTAAACCAGCCTGGATTCACCTGACTGGCATTGGCTTCACTGGTGGCTCCACAGCCATGTTACAGGCCTTCCACCTAGTTAGACTCACCACCACTGGCCTCAGAGATGGCAGAGCTTGCCCTGACAGCCAAAAATGGGCAGGCAGGCAGGCAGGCTCATGGACTCCTGTGAGGCTTGGCTGCCCACAGAGATTCCCCAACATTGTCCCTGTGGTGGTCATTTCCTTCCCCCACCTCTAGGGGGCTTTTTGTTTTCATTTTTAAATTGGCAGTTGAATATTGATTCAACATTATGGTATCATTCATGGTGCAAGGACTGGGGAACATATGCCTAGTCCTCACTGCAGACTCAGTGTTTGAAACTGACCCAACCCAAATCTTGGAATGTATTAGAGATATACTGTAGCATTCACAGGATTTGCCACATTCAAAAAAGACACCTCAAGGTAGCTCCGGCACATGTGAAAAAGGCTGTGTGAATGAGCTTGATCTGCTCTCATCTTGCCTTTTCAATAAAGATCACTTGAACTATTTGTAGTTGAAAGCAGTGGTTCTGTCCAGGGTGCTGAATCAAAGTATTTATGTGAGAAGAGGTAATTGAACACCAGCTGTACAAAAAAACATGTTTGGAGATGAAAGGGAGCAGGAATAGCTTGGCTCTATTCTGCTTGCCCATCCACCAAGGCTGAATGCATTACAGCTGATCAAATCTCCCTTTCATCACAAGCAGTGGGTTACAAAGTCTAATTAACTGCTTTCTGTCTCAAGGGACTGTAAAATGTTGCCGTAGGAAATAAAGGCTCTGTGCAAATCATTAGGGAGTTAGCAAGGGCAGGTGATCTCTCCTGGTTCCCGTCTCCTCATTCATCCCTAGCTGTCCTATCTGCCTGATCTACAACTGCTGTTATTATTTTTATTAGCATTGTGCCAGATTAGAGGCAGCTCACCAAGGTCAAGTTTTGTTTTATCTCGACAAGAGTTACCCACCAAAACAAACCTCCATACATATGTGATTAGATGGATAGAGATTTCACAGCTGTGGGCAGCACAGTGAAAAACCTTTTAAAAGTCAATTTGATGATGAATTCCTGAATTACTGTTGATCCACAGAACTCTACCAAGCTAGACCTTTCTTCTCAGTATAGATATTTCATACTGTTGTCCCTTGCCATGATACTGGACAGCCCATTACTGTAGACACTTTCACACATGCTAAATAATGCCATTTCAATCCATTTCAGTGACGGTTTGCAATTGGATTTTGCCATTTCACACAGTAAAATCCAGTTGCAACGTGCATTGAAAGTGAATTGAAAGTGTGTCATTTAGTGTGTGTGAAAGCACCCTGTGTGTGATGCAAAATGTTTTGCCGTGTGAAGTGAAATGCAATACATAACGTTCCTAACTGTAGAATTTCCCTGATGATTCCCTTCTCAGATTCATAAGGACCAACCAGTCTAGAAAACATTTAGAGATGAAACTTCAGTGATGTGCACACAAAGGGTTATTGATGACTTTGTCATCGTGTCTTTCAGTCTCTCAGGGCCAAATCTCATAAGCCTATTGTATCCTAACCCAAATTTTCCATATCAATCAGAGGACCCCTATTGGAAAATACATTTCAGCCATAGCTGTAGTTCCTTTGGCAGCACCTGTGCCCTCTTTTCAGGCTGCAGCCATGGATTTAGCTAGGAGGTTGGCACCTCTTGCCCAAGCTTGGCAGCTGTAAGGTGTTTCTCCACTAGAGTGTATGTTAGGACATGCCAAGGTATGAGCACATTCCTTTATGACTCCAAAGCTAGGCCCACCATTTTCATTTATGATCTCACAAAAGCTGAGTGAAAGTAGGTTGGCAGTTAAAGGTTGGGTTACAAAGGACTACTGCCAGTATGCTCACTTGGAAAAAGGGTGTGCAACAAAAACCACTTGGCTGATGGAGAGATTGGTTTTGCCAAGAGAGGCTGGTGGAACAGAGCTTCTAATGTATGCCCTTTGCAAATGGATTCTTTATCTTCCAGGTGCCAGCTGAGTGATTTATGGCTTGGCAAGAAAATAATATGATTAGTGGCAGCTTTGACACAGCTTGTTTGGCCTTAGGTCTGCATACTTAAGAATGTCACACATGCAGGGACACCAGGTGCAAGGCTGCCCATTAGCTGGAATTGTATCAGGGAAGGCAGGATTGTAAGTCCCAGCCCTGTTGTGTGCCCCTCTCAGTTCTCATTGCCAAGGTATGATTGACTAAACACTGTTTAGTGGCTTATGTGATAGCAAGGCTGATGCTAGGGAATACAACATGGGCATGGTAGTGAGATGGGGGCAGGGTTGTCTGACAATCGTATTCATATTCTGGCTCTGTTTATATGAGCTTGCATTGATAGGGGTTATAACTGAATGGTAGTTGGGATTATGCATGATCAAAACCATCTGCATCCTTTCCTTCCCCAACCTCCTCCTGAAAACATTAGCTGAAGAAATTAAGGGTAAGGTCACCCATTCATTCTCCTCTTTCAGTGACTACAAAGTTGCAATGATTTGCAGGTGTGAAAAAGTAATCACAGACTGAGCTTTCATACTGTCTGGCATCAGCTCAATACAATACTTCTTAGGGAAGGCAGTTCATATGTTCAGCTGTGGGTGGTTGAATGATGAGACAGCAAGCAATGAACATGCATATGTGATTCAGCCCTTATTAATGTGTCTGTGGTGAGTGGGAGGGTTTGTGTAAAATCTGGAGTTTTTTTTCAAATAAAATGAGGGATATCCAATAATGAAAAACAAGAGACAGAACAATGAGGAAACAAAAGGACTTTGTCCTTACTGTTCAGTAGAAGACTGTATCTCTATAATAAAACACTGAA
>NW_015168110.1:273834-312409 GCF_001447785.1 Gekko japonicus
ATTGAGGTGCACCAGAGAACCCATAAGTGATCATGTGAATCAGCAGGTATCAGGTTACATTTAGTTAAAAGATAGTCTTAAAAGAAGGAACATAAAACCCTAGTCTTGTGCGGTTAGACATCACTCAATGGGGTGGGACTGTTGCTGTTGATTAAATCACTGCACTTTGCATGTATTGGCATCAGATTGCCCTTTGAAGTGCTTGTTCAATATCAAAGCTTTTTAACCATCCAAGCAAATGTTATTTATTAAATATAGTTTTATACCAGTTTTCCTTGTTCCTCAAAGCAGTTTGCAATAAGACAACGTAGTTATAAATGTTAATCATATGTCCCGCCTCCCCCCAATTTCCAATATTAGTCTCAGTTGTTGAGTGTTAGGACTCAGCAAGCAGTCTGTGACACCTCTCTCCAAACAACAAAGCTAGGAGTATCATTTTTTTAAAAAAATGCATAGACGAAGAATTGAAACAAACTCACAAAAACCAATTGAGGGTAGAAATAAATTTTAAGGGACCTCTTATGTCATCTACAGACTCAGTATGGAACCAGCTCTTCAACGGTATGCTTCCTTGTGGTATGCAGTAGTTTGTTCTGGGACTGATTACCAGGGAAGAGTGCAGCTCAGTTGCACAGTGGTTGGATTGGAGATAAATACACTCGGAAGGAGAGAATGGGAAGAAGAATGTAGGCCTACATGAAAGCAGAGAAAGTGGCATCACTCCCTCAGTAGAGAACAGACCAGTGAACAGAAGTGCTGTTTTCAATATATACAAAATGGAAATTCTTGATTCTGTAGCACTGATCCTGAGCTTCATGTTTTAAAAAACATGGTTTCCTTTGGGGAGGAATAGGTTAGGGTTGTTTTACATAAGTGCTAGGAAGTTGTGGTATAGGGTTGTGGGAGGTCAGTGCCTACAACAAAACCGTATTTCTTAAAGTTCCATTCCTTCATAGCACTTTTATAGCCAGCCTGCGGGTGTCACTAACTCTACCTCATTCTCTAGAAAAACAATTCCACTGCCAATCTCAAGCTGGCACTCTATTTTGTGGAGCACAAAGAGGCCCAGAATTGAACTAGTCTCTGGTGTGATATAGCCGTTGATCTATCGACTGCAGACAGTGGCTGTTGAATTCATGTCTCCAAGTTAGCATCTTCCCTGATAAATCACACCAAGAGCCGGGCCAGCATGTTGTTGCCCTTGTAGCTTTGTGGGCTTTCATCCAGCAAGGCCACCTTTCCCATTTTTCTTTCTTTAGCCCCTCTCATATTTTTGGAGAGTGAGTTACAAATCGATCCTGTACTTACTGCAAATTGCTCTTCACACATGAGAGACATTAACAAGTTGGCACTGGCTGGCAGTACCCGGCCTTGAGTCCCTACAGCATCCAGGCAATAAAGCAAGCTGACTGCTGTTCCCCTGCCCTTTCTTTTGGACAGTTTCCCCAACAATAGTCTACTGTACTTTTGCTCCAGCTTCCACAGTTATTCCCAAGCAAATGTTGTTGCCACATTTCTGAGGCTAACTTCTGAATGAAATATTCAAAACAAAATTTTGTGCAAAGTTAAATGCGTATTCTTATAAAATTGAGTGGGTTGGATCCAACTAGCATCTCCACTGGTCAAAAGGGAGGAGGTATCCCCTTTCAGCACCTCAAATGGCTAAGCTTGGGATCATGGGGGCCTGTGAAGACAAAGGCAACGTGAGGCAGGGACTGTAGTAAAGATGGGAATTGGAGAAATTGTGTGAGAAATCTCATTTGATCCAGCCCAGCATCAGTCACATTGAAATACTGCAACATTTCCCCTCTGATTTGTTTCCTAAACATTTCTAGAACTGTGGATTAAGTTTTGTTAAGTTATGTTTGCAGGTGATAAATCTGAATTTTTCTAACAGAGTTAGATTTTTTAAGTCCATCGAACTTTATGTGTTTAGAAGGGTGTGTTTCTGTTTAGGCTTGCACTGCAACTCTGTGACATCACCTATGATTGGTTAAATCTGTAGCATAGCGGTGGAAATAACGAATCTGCTGTAGCATTTGGTGAAACTGCCAAAGCAAGTCAATAAAAGTCAAGTTTCAAAGGATGTTGATTTGAATTCAAGTATTAATCAAAGGAAATTAATACTTCAGGTAAAAATTGTTTGTTTCCACTCCAACAAAGTGTTGTCAGCTTGTGCTTTCCAGCAGTATGTTGTTGAAAGCATATTATAAAAAAAGGGTCAGTATCATGATTTCCATTTTATTGATGGCAAAATGTAGATGCACAACATTGAAATTAGAGTGCATTGGCTTCAAGTTAACATTATTCATTATTTGAATGTGCACCACATGAGAACTCACACATTCGAATATTCAAATATTAGGCAGAGGTCACTGAATGTACACTTAAAATTTCTTCAGTGTACACCTGAATTTTCAGGACTTTGGCTCACTTTTTTGTTTTTTTAGCCCTGGTGTTTGAAAATCTGTCGTTGTTATCTCTAATCTGTAGATGATATGGGAGGGGGGAAACACAGCCATCTGTTTCTTGCTTTGCTTGCATTGGTATGCTTTTTGTTATTGTATTTATTGCTGTTCACTTGGCATTGTTTTAATTGTGAGCCACCTAGTGGGTCTGGAGAGGTGGTATACAAACTTTCTAGCACAACCTTTCCAAATAAACAAACAAGCGTACAAACACGGTCTCAAGAGGCTCTATTAAACCACACTCCTAAAGCAGGCAGCACAAGCTCTAATCTTGACCCAAGCTGCCAAGGAGATCATCTGTGGCAGCATTCTTCAAGCTGCCCCGCCCTACTTTAGTTAATTCCAGTGAAAAAGCCCTTCACTTGCTCCCTCTTCTGCTCTCTGTCTAGATTCGAATTGGGGGGGAAGGAGGAGTAGCCTCCTGAAGCATTTTTCTGCCTTTCCCTGAGACTCTGTGGGGTATTTTATTCAAAATGCAAGAATCATCAAGGAGCATTCAACCCATTTGTTTGTTTGTTTGTTTATTTGATTTGTGCCCCGCCCTCCCCGTTGAAGCAGGCTCAGGGCAGCTTAAAAGCAACAAATATAAATATAGGCATAAAACACAACATAAAATGCTAGTGAGCAATTTGTATGGTGATGGCGAAGCAGTAGTAGGATCAAACATAATAGAAATGCAGTCAGCAATTGATTTTAAGATCGGCGAAGCTCAGGCTGTCAATGATGGTATTGGGCACAGGGTCTTAGGTTATTAGATGGGGCTCCTTAACTGAAGGCCTGGTGGAAGAGCTCTGTCTTGCAGGCCCTGCAGAACTGTAAAAGGTCCCACAGGGCTCTAATATCTTCCGGGAGCTTGTTCCACCAGCATGGAGCCGCCACTGAGAAGGACCTGGCCCTGATCGATGCCAGCCTGGCATCTTTGGGACCCGGAAGGGCCAAATGATTTTGGGACCCTGACCATAGTGCTTTCTGGGGAACATGTGGGGAAAGGCAGTCCCTCAGGTAGGTAGGCTCCTGACCATAAAGGCAGAACCATAGTGATAGGATGCTATGTGTATGGGGCGAGGGAATGTTGCATTATTGGTATGTAGGTCCCATGGAAACATCACACTCCTGCATGGGTAGTAGCAGCATCTGGGACAGGAGAGGTTAGGCATGCACATACCTCTTCTGTTCTCCACAATGTACAAGAGTCTGGGGCCATGTAGAATGTCTGGGGTCATGTAAAATCACAGAGCTGGAAGGGGCCATACAGGTCATCTAGTCCATCTAGGCTCAATGCAGGATCAGCCTAGAGCATCCCTGACAAGTGTTTGTCCAGATGCTGCTTAAAGACTGCCAGTGAGGGGGAGCTCGCCACCTCCCTAGGCAGCTCATTTCACTGTTGAACAACTCTTACTATAAATTTTTTTTCATAATATCCAGCCGGTACCTTCCTGCCCTTAATTTAAACCCACTACTGCAAGTCCTATCCTGTTATGTGTTCTGTTACAGGTCCTGTGTTCTGTTATAGGTCTAGTTTATATCCTCCTTTCTCCCTCCACACCACACTGGCCTATCTTTTTTTTTTTAGCCTTCTTTGCTCTCTCCTATCACCTAGATATGGCATCTCTATGGTGGTTTTCACTTTGTGCAAAACTTTGCCTCTTAAGCACATTTGGCCACATCTCCGCTGACTTTCCAGCATGGCATCAAAGTGTGACTTTTTTGGCCATCAAAGAAGATCCTTCCATTTTCATGGTTGGATCCAACCCTACATTCTGCTACTTTTGGATAAAGGCAGATAACATGTCACAGTTACTAGGGCAAAATCACAAGGTAAGGCCCAGTTATAAACAATAACAACTATATTTTGAACACATTAAGCTGCCTTAGGCTGAATCAGGCCATTGGTTCATCAAGGCCAGTATTGCCTATTCAGATGGGCAGTGGCTCTCTGGGGTTTTAGGCCAAGGACTTACATGGTATTACCTACCACCTGATCCTTTTCACTGCAGATGCCAGAGATAGAACCAGGGTCCTTCTGCATGCAAAGCAGATGCTCTGCCACTGAATCACAGCCCCTCCTATTTTCATATAGCATACAGTCTCTTGTATATGTAGTGTTGCCAGCCTCCAGGTGGGGCCTGGAGATCTCCCGCTTTTACAACTGATCTCCAGCTGACAGAGATCAGCTCCCCTGAAGAAAATGGCTGCTTTGAAGGGTGGACTCTATGGCATTGTACTATGCTGAGGACAATCCCCTCCCCAAACCCCGCCTTCTCCCAGATCCACCCCCAAAGTCTCCAGTATTTTCCAACCCAGAGCTGATAACCCTATGTTTATGGGAACAGTTAGCATACTTCATAGCATATTGCCTCGAAAATATAGATATTTAACAGACTTCACTGGTATCCTTGAAAAGTTTCCAGTGTTTCATAAGAACATGCCTTGGTACTGTGATAAATTGAAAGCATCAGGCAGGTACTAAGTGACTTTTGTGCTCAAGCACATCCAACCCAGAGCTGGCAACCCTATGTTTATGGGAACAGTTGGCATACTTCATAGCATATTGCCTCCAAAATGTAGATATGTAACAGACTTCACTGGTATCCTTGAAAAATTTCCAGTGTTTCATAAGAACATGCCTTGGTACTGATTGTGATAAATTGAAAGCATCAGTCAGGTACTAAGTGACTTTTGTGCTCAAGCACAAAAAGCTTTAGCAAGATGCATAGTAGGTGTGGATTATAACCAGCATTTACAGTTTTAGACTGGAATGCTGAGAACTTTGGCGCAAATTTGATCACTAGCCAAATTTACCATGATTGAACAGCTTGGTTACATGTGAGTCAAGTCCTCCTTGCTAGATCACCTTGATGTAGCTGTTCAATGAACACTTTGAACAACATTTCAAACAACTTTGGGGTTGCACAGTATCCCCTCGTGCTATAAGAGTATGGCTTGATCATACTTTGTTAGTTAAATTGCATTTTCTTTCTGTGTTACAGCTTGCAGCTATGTTTCTGCACTGTTGCAAAACTCAGTCTTCTCAGTCACCTAGGGTTGCCAACCTCCCACTATTACAACTGATCTGCAGGTAACAGAAATCAGTTCACCTAGAGATAATGTCTGCTTTGGAAGGTGGACTTGATGGCATTATATTCCACTGAAGTCCCTCCTCTCCTCAATCCCCACCCTCTTCAGGCTCCACCCCCAAATCTCCAGATATTTCCCAACCCGGAGCAGGCAACTCTACAGTCACGAGAAAAGGTAGTACACATCTCTCAGGGTCATGTTTGAGTTGCTAATGTGATCTACATTTCAAGTGCAGATTACTACTGGTTCAGATTACTTCTGGTTCACCCCCTCTTTGTGCAAATATATCTTCAGTTAGGATACTTTTAATTGTCCATGTGGGTGTAAAATGATTTCATCATTGTTCCCCAGGAGAGAATTCTCATATCTCTGTTTGTTGGGGACTAGTAAATTGTGTGGGATTTTGCACTGAGTAGACTATGGAAATGATCACATTATGTCCAGTGTACTGAAAATATATGCTATACAAAAATGTATTCTCAAGGACCAGTTCCTGTTCATTTCAGTATGCTTTAAACATAGGATGTTATTCTCCTTCAGTGGGGGGAAGTCATCCAGGAAGTGGTTAGGTCACGCCTCTGCTCGCTTGATAGGCTATTCAAATTTCTTTTGTTGCGTGGCTCCTATTGGAGGGACCTAGGCTGACCTGCATAGCCCTGCACTCGGTAGGTTGTCTGGAGCTCCTGCTCCAAGCCAGGGCACTTACAAAACATTCTATAAATAATAGACTGAAGGAGTTACGGGAAACTTCCCCCCCCAAAAAAGGACAGCCTATCCCTTTTACGGACAGGCGGCGATAGAGAAGACTCCTGAAGGGGCGAGTGCTCGGTGTACAGATGCCCCAAGAAGAGAAGAAGAAGAAACGGTCCCCTCCACCTCCCAAGGCTTTGGGCAACGGATTGATGGCTGCGACGACCACCTCTCTGGACCTCTGAGGCTTCGGGGGTTGGCGCGCAGGTGGCACAGCACTTCTGTGATTAGAAACCCAGAGCCCCCAATAATATATCAGGAATACATGCACTGACTTTTGTGCATGTTTAAATAAATGTGTGTGAGACAAGGAAGGAGAGTGCATCAACAATCCTGCTCTCCTCCATGCAAATTTATTCTGTCCCTCTTGATCATCTGAAGGAGGCTGTAGTATTTGAATGGAATAAATTTGTATGCCTGCAATAACAATGAATCTTTTATTATTCTGATCACCGTTTGTGTAACTCATTGTGACTGTATAGTGGTGTATAGTGTTTCAAAGTTCTTGTACGTTTCCCTCCCCTCAAGTAGTTTCCTTTCTCTTACAAATTCCTTTCCATTGGGTATGGAAAGTCTCTGTCAATTCTTGATGGATATTCTCTCTACAAGAGGCTATTGGCTCTGTTTCTCTTGTGCTCATTGTAACATCTATATATCTAATAGCCAAGTTGCCCCCTCCGTGTGGATATCTAAATCTGCACATCGGGGGCACTTGGGGGCAGGGAGATTTTCATACACACTTGGAGCAGTCTCCAGGTGTGCAGGAAAATCTAAAAAGTTGAAAAAATATACGGGGAATACTTAAATCCCCCCAAAAGTAAAAGAGTGTTCCCTGCACATGTGCAGAGAACGCTCTGGCCATTGGAGGGGAGACTTGGCGGTCCCGGCAGCTGGGAGCCACTCAGGCTGTGCTGCCAGAGCCAGGGGGGAGGAGACCAGTGGGCCTGGCAGCTGGGAGCCGCTCAGGCCATGCTGCCGGAGCTGGGGGGAAAACTCGGTGGGCCTGCGTGGCTTGCCACTGGAGCTGGGAAGGTGGAGGAGAAGGATTGACAGGTCTGACAACTGGGAACTGCATGGGCCTCGCCATCGGTGCAGGGGGGTCGGGGGGAGAAGGATTGGCAGGCTCGGGCCTCACCGTTGGTGTGGGGGGGGGGGGGGAGGGAGTGGAGGGGAGAAGGCTCACCTGTGGTTGCTTCCTCCTCCTCCACATGGAGCTCCTCCCCCCCACAAGTATTGCGGGTCCCCATTTCTTGTCTACATACTAATAGCCAAGGGTCCCCTGTGTGTGCGGATACTTATTTCCACAAATCAGGGGCACATGGAGGGTAAAGAGACTTTTCTGCACAATTGGGACACTTCCCAGGAGTGCAGAAAAATCTAAAATGTTTTAAAAAGTATACGGGGAATACTTAAATCCCCCCCAAAGTAAAACTGTGTTCTCTGCACATGCGTATTTACTGAGCCACAGGAAAAGCAAATAACTGCCCCCGTCACTGCCCATGCCACTGCTAGGGCCACCAGGAAAAGTTGTTGGAGCCACAAGGTACCCACCATGGCAATACCCACCCCAGCCACTGCTTGGCCTGCCGCAGAAAGACCCATCCGTGTAGAAGCAGGAACCGTCCCTGCCACCGACAGGACCACCAGAAAATAGGAGGACAGTAGGGGGACTCCCAGGGCTGCCTGTCTCTCCCCCCCCACAGCTGGAGTCCCACACCCACCAGTGGCCGCTGTGGGCTTCTATCCAAAGAAGCAGCAGCACTGGAGGAGTGGCTAAGCCCAGTGGGTACACAAATAGAGCACTGAGCCGCTCAGTGGACTGCCCCACCAGCTTTTCGCTTCACATGCTTGAGGCTTTCCCCCCCCTTTTGGTTAGGTGAGGGAGAGGAGGAAGCAGCGGCGGCGGCACACGGGAGAAGTGACCAAAGCCAGCCAGCCTGCCGCCCACTTCCCTGTCTCTGCATCTACATGCTGGAGAGAGCTCGGGCTCCAGCAAGACAGCCCTGGAGCCACGGGGCAGGGGGTGCTGCCGCTGCATCCCTCCCAGGCCTGTGGCCTCTCTACAGCCAGAAAAACAAGAATGAAGCCACAGAAAGGGAGGCAGAAGAGGGGGAGATTGTGGGGGGAGGAAAGAGAGAAATAGGGGAGAGAAAGAGAGGGGTAGACTGAGAAGGGGTGGGGTAAGAGAGGGGTGAGACATACAAGGGGTGAGAGGAGAAAGGGGGTAAGAAAGGACACCTAGAGAAGGGTGTAGAAAGGAAAGCTGACATAAAAGGGGTGAGAGGAGAAGGGAAGGTGAGGGAAGACTGATAGATAAGGGGTGGGTGCAGAAAGACAGGAGGGAACTTTCACAGAGAAGGGGGGAGAGGGAAGCAAATACGGGCAAAATGTCCCCTCCCCGTAAGTTTCTTGCTGGTCTTCCCTTGTTATAACCTAACTCCCTTTGCTCAGTGTGGTCACTTCTTCCCTGTGAAGGCCTGCAGTATGCTCGGAGGACAGGCCATGGCTCACTTGTAGAGTATCTGCTTGGCATGCAGAAAATCTCAGGTGCAATCCTGGCATCTCCAGTTAAAAGGATCAAGTGATCAGGGCCAGCCCTAGGGGTTTCTGCGCCCTAGGCAAGGCTGCCTCATGGCACCCCCCTCAGATGGCAAACTCCCGGTGGGGCCTGGAGACCTCCCAGCTGGCTGCCTGTCTCACACCCACCTGCGGGCCCTGAGCCTTTCCGTCCCCCTCTTCCCGACTCCCTCCACCCCTCCCTCCCCTCATCGTGCATTTCCACCTCCTCCGGGCCTTTGCACTGAGAGTGTCCCAGTCCGGCTCCTGCAAACGGGGGATCTGCAGGGCGGGTGGCGGAGACTTCAGTCTGGGAGGCGCAAAGGCCTGGATGCTCCCTGTTCCCAGCTCTGTCCACTTGGGCTTCTTCTTCCGGGGGAAGGTTAAAGGGGGGGGGCAGGAGTCTGCGCTCCTAGAGAGATGTCAGCCAGTGCAGTGGGGAAGGGGGTGGGGAAAGGGGTGGGGTCACCTCAGTGCAGGTAGCAGTCCCCATAGGGCAGCGATGGAGGGGGGGTGTTTTGCAAGGCTGCAAAAGGGGCTACAGAGAGGCTCGGGGGAGGGGGGTGCGGTGGAGGGTGAGCAGAGCAGCATTTTTGGGGCATCCAACTTGGCCCTTTGCTTTCCCCGAAAGAAGGGAGCTGCCTGTCGGCACTTGGATAAGGGGCGGCCGCCGGCACCAAAGCGAGGCCCTCCACCCGGCTTTGCGGGGCCACGTCACCCATTTTCCCCCTCCCTGCCCCCACAGGACTGGGCCCGAAGGGTCCCAATCTGCTGCTGCCGCCGCCATTGTTGGCAGGGCCACCCCCCTTCCTCCTTTCCCTGGGGGCTTCCCGGAGCCCCGGACCTGTTTTCTTCCTGGGCGCTTCTTGCTGCTGCTGGAGGCTGCTGCTGCTGCGGTCTTGGGCTCATGTTTCAGGGCTTGCAGGGGTGGCTTCTGTGGCTGGGCCTTGGCAGGGGACTTTTGGTGGGGGGCGGCGGCAGGGGAATTGGCACCCTGCTAGTATCTCCGCCCTAGGCGAGATACTAGCAGGCCTAGTGATAGGGCTGGCCCTGCAAGTGATAAATTCTATGAATGACTTGTGACCCTGGAGAGAAGTTGTCAGTCTGAGTAGACAGTACTAACCTTGATAGACCAATGATTGGATTCCATATAAGGTAGTCCATGTGAGATTTCTCCAGTTATACATAAATCTAGTCTTGAAATTTCTTCCATGAAATCTAGATGTTACTTTTAAAAGAAAATTGCAGGTGTTGTCAGGAATGGAGGAAGGATAGCTATTCTGCAGTGCAAGTAGGCAATTATTAACTAAACCTGTTTCAAAGTTTGACCATAGACAAATGCAATCAAAGTTTTTTCATATAGATTCACTGATACTCTTGCAATCAGCCAGGCTTAACTCCTCAGTTGTGGTGGGACATTTGCTTTGAACCAATGTGTAATCTGCTTTTAAAATACTGTTCGAAAGTCTCTTCAGGCAGAAATAAACCCTAAGTTGTAGAGCTTTCCAAATGTGGGACAAGCTGTTCACAGAAATTAAATTTAGTAGAACACTTATTAAACCAGGACATGATTTGAAATGTGGTAACATTTCAGCTTTCTGCCAAAGAAGTGAAATAGATTTGATAGCCAGGGAAGGGTTGCACAGGACATCTGGATTCTTAGGAACTTGAACAACACATCGGTTGAAATCTAGAATCTTATTATGGTGAACACCATGAACTATGAGTGGATATCCCTGTTTTAAAGGACACCATAGTAGCGAACCTGGTTCATTCTAACACAGTATCATTTTTTCAGCAATGATCAATATGAAGTGCTTTAGAGGGAGTTTACAAGAGCACTGGACAGTTTGGGAGTAATTGTCTCTCCTTTGTCATAGATTTCCAGGCTTCTGCTAAGCACCTGGAGAATGAGATTGCACCTACTGAGCACCACAGTTAAAATAGGGCACATCCATCCAAGGAGATTCAATAAAGAAGGATCGAATGGGCAAAGTCTTGGAGAAAGAGATTATGTTTCATCTCTGGGTTATTTGAAACTGAAGTTCAGAGAAGATTTGTGCTGTATCTGTACTACAGCTAGGAGATGACATTCCCTGAGTCTCACTCCACTAATAAAGCTGGGAGACCAATTTTCCACTTATTGAAATCATATTCAATTGTCCATGCAGAAATTTCCACATTAAAATCCAATTCATTATGTGCCTATGCAATCCACCCAAATCTAGTTCCTTGTACCCTCTTAGAGTCTCAGCTGCTTTTTGCTTTGCATTTTGCTCCAACCTTTTACAGAGGCGAGTTTAGATTTTTGTTCAAATCCTTTTTATTACTGCAAAAGCATTAATTACTGATTTAGCAGCACATCACTGCTGGCTGAAAAGCAGGCTAAATTACCCAGATACATAATGCCTAATGAGATTTCAAAACACTAAAGAGCAGCGATTGAACCTTTTCCAGAGTAAGATGCAGCCTGCCAACAGTTTTTGAGAAATTAGCATGGGGGAGATATTTAAGAGAGGGAGAGAGGGTGGTCTGAGTTGCGAGGCACTTCAAATGTGTGGGAAGGAGGGAGCTGTTTCCAAGGCAGAGTGTTTTAGGTATTAAGTCTTAGCTCTGGACTGTTCTGGCACCAAACTAATGTTTATTCTGCTGCCCTACTGTAAGATTGCCAACTGACCAGAAAAAAAAACCCATACTCTTGAGCTTTTAACATCCGCTTGATATACAGCTTAATAAGCTTTTCCCAGCATAGAGATACATATTATCACTTTATTACTGTAGATCAAATGGCTGTTAAAGGCCTTCCTACGGGGACAAATTCAAAAAGCTGGCAAAGTTAGTCTCCAGTTCCAACCTCATTCTTTGGATGCTGAACACTATGACATTTTATGACTAGCCATGAAAGACCGGACCAATGGAAGTTAAGGTATTACTTTGCCATTCTTCATAATATCAAACAGGATAAACTTGTTTTTCCTACTTCAGCTTTGTTATAGTGTACTAAATTTAGTGCACTAAATTAATCAGCAATGAAATTATTTGAAGCATAATTTAGAGGTTCAACTTTTTTGCTCCAGAGCAGGGAAAGTTATTACTGTCTAAAGTTGTACAAGGGCATAGATGCAGCAATTTTGCTATTGGATTGTGAGATAAACCCCCTTCACACCCTTGATTACTTACTTACAAGAGCACATTTAGTTCCCATTTCCCCCCCAGACTGAAACAGGGACTGCGCTTCATGAACATGTTTGTCCAATATGAAAAACCACCCCCACTACAATGGGGTCTGTGTGCTGAAATACTAAAATGTTTTTAGGCCTTCATGTTCTATAACTTCTTGCATGACTTCTTGCAATAGTGCATGTTGCAGTGTTGTGTGTCAAGTTGTTAGTTTGTGCCCTCATGGAGCCTGATGCCGTGCTGGGCCATTTCTATAATGGAGGCAGCAGAGAAGGTGTCAGTGGTTCTTCAGTAGTGGCTTCAGAATATCCCTTGAAGTGGATAAGGATGGGGTCTGCTTGGGGAGGGAAGTGGTGGGGGTGGGGCAGGAGTGAGTCAAGCTAGATGGGAATAATCAGAGGTGGGGGTATCATACGTGGGTATACATCGCCTTTGGGTATTAGGCAGGCCAAGGTGGAGAGGATAGATGGGATACTCTTGGGAGGGTAGGATGTGGTGGTGCAGGGGCCTGGCATGGATGGAGTGAGCCCGGGATAGATATGGTCTCTGCAGAGCATCAAGAAGAGTCAATTGGGTGCAGTCATTCTGGAGGAAGTATTTTGTGGACTGCGAAATATGAGGTGGATATCTTTAATCCAAGTTTCAGATATCAGAATCACATCACTGGAGGTACTGGAAGTGAAGAAGGTAAAATGTTCCTTGGGAGATTTTGGAAGGCAACAAGCAAAGGTGGGGCACTCTACACCCTGGGGGCATCCCATACCTGTGTATGTATAGAATTCAGGTGGGTAACCATGTTGGTCTAATGTATAGTGAACATCTTAGGGCTTAACTAAATATGATACCAAGAAATAGTAGTGGCAAAGGGAACCAGTTCTGACTGGGGCCATGGTGCAGGGGAAAGGGAGGTTTACCACACACACCACTCGGTACCACTCTTCTTGCTATTTGCTCCGTGGGGAAAAATATACAAGCATCCATATGATACTTCATTTCCCCCCCCTGTAGGAGCAACTGAAATAAAAAAAAAAACATGGCATGGTGGGATGATTAGACCTATGAACTTATCTGTGATAAATCTGCAGTGAACACAGTTTAACTTGCAACACTTTGAACAAATTAGACTTTATTGGACCACTGTAGCTTCTCTTTGAACAACTTAAATTTAGTCTCATTTACATTTGAAAAATATCACACAACTGAGCAACATTCACCTGCACATATTGAACTACTAATTTATTATTGCATGGATAGAGGCAATGATTGTTCTAATTTTCCCCAAATACAACTTGGAAAAAAGTGGCAAAGAAACATGTCGGTGAACAGAAAGGCACGAGATTGGTTACAGTGGAATCACTGGAAGTGTTTGGTGATGGGACATGCCCCAGTTTTGTAGAGGCAACTCATCTTGGCTGAGACAAGTCACACACAACCAGCAGGTGCAGCAGGTTTGCCAGGTAATGTGGCCTTAACTAGAGGGACCATCTCTGTAGGTTTTATAACCAGGTTTATTATTTCTTTTAAGCAGGTAGATAAATTTCCCCAAAAAAGTATATTTGCACAATTTCCACATTCTTTTACTTTTCTGGGTCATATTTACATGTGCATTTTTTTGGGTAATGCACTGTTTTTTACCTGTATATATTTTTACTGGTAATTGCATTTCTTTCACAGACAAGTAATGGATAAGTAATCATAATAATGATTATAATAATACAATAATACTTATAATTCCTAATGATTTATTATATAATTTGTTGTACATTTTTGTACAGAAATAAATTATAATAATTTCCAGTTAATTATGCAATTTTTAAATTACAAATACAAAAAAGACATGACCACCAAATGAATAGAGTGCTTTGCATAGAACATGCTGAAGCTCCTAATCACGTTACAGCCTTCATTACATTTCCATCATTATTTACTGCTACATATTCCACCCCCTTGTGTAATATGATGCAGGCAAGAAGACAAGCAAGATTCTTAACACAAGGTTTTATTCTTCTGTCCTCCTTATAGCCCCTGGTCTGTCTGGTCTCCTACATCTTTCTTTCCTCCTATTCTGCATTTTTCTTTCAGTATCATGGGCTTGAGTCTGCCCAGCAACAGACTGCAGTCTATCTAAAGAGATATACTTCTAAACAACAATGAAACTATCAAAACAGAACACACACACGCAAACGCCAGCTAGAGTGGGTGGTGTCTGCACAATCTCTTATAAGTGGATGATAATATGGAATAATGTGTGAGTTTTTGAAAAGGCAGGTGGAGAAAGAGGAGATTTCTCTCTGCTGTGTACTGGTACCTATTATACAGGGGTCATTTCATAGAAAAAGAGGTGCAGGAGCTTATTAGAATAACTTATTAGCATAACTTATTTGCATATGCCACACACCCTGACCTCACTAGAAGTGTGTCAGAAGGCAACACCCACCGCTCAGGCTCAGTCTCCACTAGAGTGTTTTGGATTGCTAGCTATTGGGGGGTGGATGCGCAGATCTGCCCTCACAGAGGAGGGAGAGCTTGTACCTGAAGGCAGGCCGGGGGGGGGGCTCTGCAATTTACCTGACTGCTTCTTGCTCCTTGTGGCCCAACTGAGGGCTGCTGGGAGCAGGGGGCGGGGCTTGTTTCATGTGCTCGCCCCCTGGGCTTCTTACTGCCGGAGCTCCGCTTCTGTGCGCTCCCGCAGGAAATAACCCCTGCAAATGTGCAGTCACAACCATATAATACACATTCACTACTATTGTCCCATATTGTCCATCCCACCAGTTAAGATCCTCTTCTTAAGCCCTGCTCTTTGTTCCCCTGCCTCCAGAAGTGAGGCAGCTGGCAATCAGAAACATGGCTTTTTCAGTGGTGGCATAGCATCTTGCCTTTTAAATGCTTCCCCTTGAGGTAGGGTTACCAGCCTCCAGCTGGAGCCTGGCGATCTCGCAGAATTACAGACTACAGAGCTCAGTTCCGTGAGAGAAAATGGCTGCTTTGGAGGGTTGACACTATGACATTATACCCCACTGAAGTCCCACCTCTCCCCAAACCCCACCCACCCTGGTTCCACTCCCAAAGCGCCAGGAATTTCCTAACCCAGATTTGGCAACTCTACTTTGAGGTTCACCTGGCACCTAGCCTACTTTCCTTTAGGCACCAGGCAGAAACATTTGTCTTCACCCAGGCTTTTAATGAAGGGGATCCATTTTCTATGGTTTGCTGAGCCTTTTTTAATCACCATAATTTTAGACTGCTGTTTGTTTTATGCAGGTTTTATGCCCTGGTATGCATTTTCCTTTTTTCCATTGGCTTGTCTTATTGGTTTGACTTTACTTTTTGGTATTGTTTTAGTTGTGAGCCATCTTGAGCATGTTCTGGTGAGGTGGTATACACATTTTCTAAACAAATAGATGAATAGTGTGTACAAATAGACTGAATGTGCACGGATGGGGGGAAGATCTGGAGCACACCTATTGGCCCTATCCCTGTGCTTTGTGTGTTGAATTGAAAGCCTGCAAAGACATATAGATTCATGCAAGGTATCTAAAATAAACGATTGTAGCCTTTTGTGTGTATACTTTTTAATTTTGTACTTAACTGTAAAGTCTTATCCAGTGCATCTGAAATTGTGTGTGTGCTGCCATCTCAAATTCTGATCATGGATGAAGAGCCTAGTGATAGACTGGGGTTCAAGTGTCAAATCTATCTATCTTTGAAAGTAATGGATATATACTTTCAAGAACACTATTGCTGCTTTTAATAGGTTGTGGTTCTTTACTAAGTGAAATGGCATGCATGTTCCCATTCAGACCCTTCCATAGGGCTGCCAAATCCCCCCGGGGGGTGGATTTCCCCCCGCTTTGGAGGTCCGATTTCCGCCCCTGCAGAATCGGCCCCCGGGGGAAACCCCACCCCGGCATCCACGTCACCCGGATGTGACGTCATGACGCCGGGCACGCTGGGGGCAGGGCCACAGCCATTTGAGGGGAAAACCACAGCCATTTGAGGGATCACCAGCCAGGAGCCCCCTGCCACCAGGTAAAAATCATTTGGCAACCCTATCCTTCCATGCAAAAATTATAGTTCCCAATCAGATGCAGACAAGTATATGCATGCCAATCTCTATATACCTTCTGCAGAATGTGTGACGGTTGGGGTGAGGCCAGAGGGTACAATATCATGTGACATGTCCCTCTTTGGATGTCTAGTATATGCATGATTAAGAAACAACTTCAGTAATTGGGAGTTTGGCTACAAAAGAATTGAGATATAGCTGCTGGACTCCAAGGGCTTTGGTGACCTCATCAGCCACTACTGAATTCTGATATGCCTTTCTTTGAAAAATAATGTCAGGGAGGGGACTTTCTATCTAAGTAGTATTGTTTCAAGTTAATTTGGCATGTCCAAGGCAATTCCGTTAGGTCAGACTCTGCATTTCTGGAACTGGGATTGTCATTTCATGTAGGCTGTGGAAGAAGGTATAGAAAGCCAAACCAGCTCAAAATCCTGGGGTTAGTGAGCCCCTTTTTTCTTTCCATGCCAGGAAAAAGAAACTCAAGAGGTATTTCAGCCACTAAAACTAACATGTAATGGGGAAGGAGATGAAATTATCCTCCTGAGTAAATATTTAATTGGGTTACAGGAAACATCTGTGGTGCAAAAGATGCCCATGAGTGGAAGGGAATGCTAAGTTACTGTCATAAACACAGGTCATTCATCATGGCTTGGGTATGCGGAGTCCCAAAGAATCAATGAAAGGACCTTGATTGGATGTTGGGCAATCTTCTCAATGGAACCCGGCTATTTCCTCTTGCAATCACATTTTATGGCACATGGTTTTGCTTTATTGTTTTAGCTGTGAACAACTTCAAGCAGGTTTGGCAGCATACGAATTTCCCAAATAAAGTAATAAATAGCCTTGATAGGGTTGCCAAGTCCAATTTTCTTACCGGCGCGAGAGCCTCGCCGGGCTCCGGGAGCCGGTCTTCGATGTGCGCGCACGCCGCCAGCACATCACCAGAAGGGACGCGCAATGTCGATCACGTTGAGGATGGGGCCCTGATCGTCGGAGGGAAAACCATAGAGTTTTCCCTCCGACGATCGGGGCCACGCCCCCAACATGATTGATGTGGTTGTGTCACCTCTGGTGACGCAGCCATGCTGCGCTTCGGGGGGTGGAGTTCCACCCGAGGCTCAATTCCGCGGTGGTGGAAATCGGGCCTCCAAAGCGGGGGTTTACCCACCCCCACTTGGCAGCCCTAAGCCTTGATCAGGATTCTTGGTCTGATACAAGATGGATTTTCCTGAACACGCAACTTCATAAGGCTCCAGGATCTGGGAAGCTTTAAAGTCATGGCTCCCATCAGGGAGGAGGACTTGGGGTAGTTATGTCCTGTAGCTACATTCCTGTAGCTGGAATTCAGAAACTGTGACATCTTTGGAGCTTTTGCAGTATGTTTCATGGAAAATTATACCATGTCTTCTCCTGAATGTTAATTTATGGTTGCACTGAATTGACTAGAACAGCCTATCCATGTGCCTTTAGCAGTAACCTGTTCTTGTGCCTTTATTCAACTAGAAGTGATGTTGTGGCATCACTGCAATAACACTGCTTCCCCCATTTCCCCCCCTGCTGCTGCACTGAGCACTGAGCAGCAGTAGGAAGCTGGAGACCTGGGGCAGGAGGTCTCCCACTATAGTAGAAATGCCACAGAGTTTCCTTCTTTGTTGGTGAGTCCTCCATTTTCTATGGTCCACAACCGACGTAATTTGAAAGGTCTTGATGTTTCTTCTAGGCAATTTCCTGTGTGTGTAGGGGGGATACTAGCTGGTGTCTATAGTGCAAGCTAATTATCAATAGAGAAATTCCCTGCAGAAGATGACCATTCTACAGTGGTCAGGCTGTATCTTAAAGCTATGGGCACCCTATCATAAAACCTGTGAATCTGCAATACTTTCCTTTTCACCCACCAACAAAATGCTGCTGTTCTAATTGCTTTCACAGACACACATACCCCTTGGGGAAGAAGGCTAGGTAGGCTGCACCTACTAGCTTCCTCTGCATGGTGCTAATCTGGGTATCATTCTCGTTGGGGCTTTGATAGGACAAAGGAAAGTTTAGAGTCTCGATGAATAAAGGACTTTGGGCAGCTCTTTGGTATCCCCCTTCCCACTCAGAGAGATGAAATGCGCACATTCTGTGGGAAACAGCAGGGGCAGCAGCCTGCTTGCTTTGCTTTCTCTTTCTTTAATCGGATGCTAAGCTTGCTGCAGAATTGCTTTCAGCCATTCCTGTAATTGCATACAGCAGAGTAAAATGGGTCCTTTTCTTACTGGGCAATAGAGGCTGTGGTTTAAAGGGCTTTGTAGAGGCAAATGGGTCCATTTAAAAAATAAAATAACAAACTTCTACTTGCAAACCAAGCCTATCAATATTGAACTGTGGAAGCAGGCTATGGAGAGTGCAGCAGCCTCATTCTCTGCCTGCTCTTACCCACGTTCCATGTTTTGTAATACACTCTAGGAATATTGGCCAAGGGCAGGCAGCAGGATCTGCCTCCCCCTTTCTAATTATTTAGCCTCCCAGGGCCTATGTGGTGACATGAATAATGAACACGTCCAGGTATGGAAGTGTTAATTCCAACCTGTCAATTAAAACACCTTGGGCTCAGCCATTTCAGGCTGACTCATTTGGGAACAGTGTGGACCAGAAAGGGAAGGATAATAGGAGCTAGAAAAGGGAGTGTCTACACTGGGAAGGAGAAATTAAATTGAGGTTATTAGCTGCTGTCTGATTTATATACTGTGATGGAAATGACCTTATGCCATTGGGGAGCAGCCAGCTATTTCTAACTGAGGCATGTTGCTGGGGCGAATACTGGTAGAGCACAGCTAGCTATGGGGCTCGGGGAATATTTGAGTGTAAATAAGATATCCAGCCAGTGCAGCTCAACAGCTCATTTTTACTCAGCAGCACAGGAATTTGCATGTATTTTTCTCATCAGAATGTGCATATTTTGGGAGGAGCTGTCGCTCTTTTCTATTACCATGCAATATTGTCTGACAACACTGTTTTGTATGGCTTTATTTTTTTGGCCCTGGAAGACTGGATTGAACTCCCAAAAGGAGGGAAGGAAAGCCCTCTCTTTTCTTAGGGAAAATATGGTACAAGAGGCAGACACCTGCTGTGACTAGCAATGAATGAACATCCCACTGCTCAAATGACAATTTGTTGCAAATTGTGAGCAGCAACCCCAAATGCTTTAAGAGAGAAAGAGAGAGAGAGATATTTAGTTTTTTATGAAGTGCTGTTCTAAACTGGATTGCAAATACTTTATGCATGTGTTCTTGTCCTTGCACTTAGGAACTGTGTATAAAGGCAGGCTCATGATCCCAATCTGAAGTCATCTGGCTTCACTCCTGTCTCCTTTCCTCCCAAACCACCCCTCAGAGTCTACAGACTGTGGTGGTTGCTTGGCATGCTCATATTGTCAAATTTAGGCATTCCCCCCCCCCTTGGAGTAGGGAGATGGGCAATTTGGCTATCTAATCTTTTTGTCTTACTTAGTTTATTTCAGCTCATATGACCAATGGTCTCAAGCACATCCACAACATACAACAGGTTGCCTATTTTGCCTACCCAAATTCCAGTTCTGCCAGGAGGAGAGCTGAATATTCTTTGAATGTTCTAAACTAGTTTGCCAGTACTATGGGCATGCTCCCACTTGGGAAACTTGTTTGCTTGTAAGGGAAGGCATTTAATTGTCCATGCAGTTGTGTGATGCTCCATGTACACTGAGTATCATGACATCTTGTCCCATGATTGGCTGTTAGCATGTGATGATATTTATTATTTAATTTTACTATCAGTATTCTGAAGGCATGTTCTGAGAGAGCATATCAATAATGCATGCTGTGCCTTGCCCTGCCCTTGGAGAATGTGACTTTTGCCAGCGATCGAGTAAATTCTAAGCACATGCCAACAGTGGCTACTAGCCAGCTGCTTAGTGTTATGATGAATGCTGCCAACTGTACAGACAAAAGACAACAGCATATATTCTGAAAAGACAGCTCATTTTATATGGCAAAACAAAGGAGGAGGGAGAGGGGGAGGAGATTGGATTTATACCCCACCCTTCACTCACAGAGTGGCTTATAAACTCCTTTCCCTTCCCTTCCCCACAACAGACAGCCTGTGAGGTAGAGAGAACAGCTGTTATCAGAGCTACCCAAGGTCATCCAGCAGCTGACCTTGAGGGGAAGTGGTTGAAGAGACTGATGGAGTAAAGGTGCAGGAGCAACAGCTGCATCCTCTTTTGCTGCTGTAGATGGTGCTACAGAATGGCTCAATAGTATTTATTTATTTATGGGGCACTATAACCCATTGAAGTCACTCCCTTCCATGAACCCTGACCTCCTCAGGCTCCACCCCCCAAATCTCCAGGTGTTTCTCAACCTGGAGCTGGGAATCCTAGTTGGGACTGAATCTACTTGTTCTAGATGGAGGAGGGATGTTGCCTTTTTCAGAGCAGGTTAAGAGCTTGCAGGTGCTCATGGACCCTGCCTTACTGCTTGAAAAGCAGGTTGGAATGGCAGCCAGGAGCACCTTCTAAGCTGCATCTGATTTGCCAACTCATTACCTAGACTTGACCTAACTAGCAATATTGATCCATGCTTCTGTATCCTCATGGTTGGGTTACTGCAACACACTCTATATGGGGATGCCTTTGAAGACAACCTGGAAATTATAACTGGTCCAGAAAATAGCAGCCTGAATGTTGTCAGGGGTTAGCTCCCAGGAACATATGTTGCCCATGTTGAACAGCTACATTAGCTGCCAGTCTGCTTCTGAGTTCAGTGGAATGTGCTGACCTGGGACCCATATTTTTGAGGGACTGTCTCCTTTCACATGTCTCTGTGCACCAACTAGGATTGTCAGGCTGCCATCCGTTGGCTCAACTTAAGGTGGCCCGTCTGACATTAGTCAGAGCCTGGGCCTTTTCTATTGTGGCTCTGACTCTGTAGAATAGGCTCCCTGAAATGGTGACGGGGGGGGGGGTCTTCTCCTTCAAAATCTTCAGGAGGTGCTGCAAGGCCTGCCTGTTTGCCAGTGCTTTTGAAGGGGTTTGAATGGCAGGCATCTTTTAAGGGGGTGGGGAAGGGGCAGAAATCTGGGCATGTTTTAAACTAATGTTTTAATGAATAAATAGGGGCCTTTTCAGATTATATTAATTTATGGGCAGACTTGTATGGCAGAAATGTTGTTGCTTTATGCAGACAGGGAAGGCTGGATTCTTAACATCAGGTTTTAGTCTTTGGTTCTTATAGCCTGTGCCCTGCTCTCTCCTCTGTATTTGTTCCTCCATTCTACTCTGCTTTCTTCTCTCAGTCTGGGCCCTAGTCTGCCCAATAATTAGGATTGTGTAATGTATCCACCATGTCCACGTGCGCGGCCGTTGGGCCATGCGGTCGCGTGTTAGTTCATAGCTTCATTCCTTCGGACAATAGCCCAAGCGGATCCTGGCCCGCACCAATCAGAGGGCCAGGTCCGCTGCCGAGAGCCTATGGGACTCTTGGCTACTGTAGCAACCTATAAGGGAATTGGGGGTGTGTTTTGGTGGTGGGTTTCTGGGGCATATATACCGGCCTGCGTGCCGGTGTACTTTGTCTTGTTCTTGCTTTAAATAAAAGTACTCTTGCTGAAATCACTCCACGTTCCGAGTACTTTTCAGGTTGTTAGACATGGCCTGGCAACCAGTGAGACGTCACTTCCATTGCAGCCCAGAAGTGCCAGCATTGCTCCAGGGCAACACTCTAGCTATCACTCCCAAACTGGAGTTTCTGGGCAAGTGCTACAGTATTTCCCTAGTGCAATACTGGTACTTCCAGGTCATGCCATAAGTGACATCAATGTACAGCAATGAAAATTGCCACCACCACCCCATTTTGCCAGTCTGCTTCTGCCCACTGACCAGATGAGCATTGGCAGGCATTAGCAACAATCCCTCCATTAGCAGACACTAGGTAAGTCTACCAGTAACAGACTAAGATCTCCCCAATGGGACAAACTTCTAAAAACTTGCAAAACAGCTATTAAAATACAACAGACCCCTTTCCTTTAAAATAAAATAAAAAGTCATCGGTAAGTATGATCAAAAGTGAGTTACAAGACTTCAGGTCTTTTTAGGCAGCCTTCTTTGTCTTGTGCTTCTTCTAATTAATAAAGTGGCACAAGAAAGACTAGTATTCTGGATTCCTCGTCTTCATCTGCAGTATCTATTAGGCTTTCTAGTCTGAATGAAGAGTTAGCATCCTCTTCATGGACTGAATATGATTCTGGAACTTAGTCTTGAAATGTTCCATTTTCTTGCATCCTTGAAAACAGCAGAATCCCCTTGGATGTCCGTTATCTGCAGGGGGAGGGGAATACCTGGAATGTCCTTTTCAGACCCTGTATGGTAGTTTGACATGAACAAAGTCCCCAGTTTTAAACTTGTGAAGTCTAGCTCCCTTTTTATGATCAATGTGTATACTTATCTTGTTTTTCTTTAACATGTTCAGAGCTATATCAGATGACTTGCAGAAAAAGGAGAGTCCTGGGCAAATTAGCCTTCTGTCCTCCTAGCAATTCAAAGGCTGATACACCTGTCACAGAGTGTGAAGTAGTTCTGTAAGCAAACAGTATCTCCTGTAAGCTGCTGGCCATGGTTTTGCCTGCTTTCTGGAGAGTTGTAGACACTCATTCACCAATCTGTTCATTCCTTCAACAAGACCATTGGCTCTTAGGTGATATAAAGAAATGGTTGTGTGCTTAATACCATTGGGGTCAATGTACACTTGCATTTTAGCAGAGATTAGTTGTACCCCTTTATCTGTCACAAGTTGTTTAGGGAATCATACCCTGGAAAAAACTGAACATGTGCATGGGGTAACCTTAGCAGCAAATGCAACTTCAGACCATTTTGAATGATAGTACACCATTACTATGGTAAATCTTTGGGTTAGTGGCTGATTTTCAAATGATCCCATTATGTTAAGAGCTTATTTCTTCCATGGACAGCTAAAATAGTCCATTGGTGATAAAGGAATACAAAAGGTTTTCTGTGACTCGTCACTACTGGCACAGGCTATACAATTCCTAACCATGTCCTCAACTTGTTTGTCAATCTGTGGTCACCAGAAAACTTGCTGTAGTCACCTTTTGGCCAGATGACCCTCATGGAAAAGATGATTCAAATATTCTTGCAGTTTTGTGGGAACAAGAAGATAGGCATTTCTAAGAATCCACTCAACCACTCATCTACTATGGACAGGTCCTGCAGTACATGTTTATATGACTGTAAGGTTTCTGGTATCTTCTTCTTGCAAGGCAGTCCTTGACTATGTAACTCTTCAGCTCATTCAGGACTTGGCCTTCTCACATAGATTCCACTCATTCTGAAGCTGTAATTATCCCTTGAGTCCCTACTTCTCTAATCATAATCAAATTCTGATCTGTCCTCAACACAAGGTATACACTAACAAGAAAAACAATTTGCAGTCACATTCCTGGTTCCTGGAAGATCCACAGTTTCAAAGTCAAAGTCCATGAGATTTGTACCCATTTAGCAATCCTTGGAGTGGCTCTTCCAGAGGTTTGTGGTCAGACCACAAAATGAATTTTCTACCCTACAAGTAAGTTCTAAAATGTCTTACTGCTCCAAAACATGCCAAAGCCTCCTTTTCAATAACATAATATAATTTTTCTGAGTCAGTCAGGGCTTGGGAAGCAAGCACAATAGTAAACTTTCCCATTTTTAGTTGTATCAAAACAGCACCAAGTCCATAGTCACATGTGCCTGTAGTTGTAATTGTTTGCTTCTCAGAATCAAAAGGGCCTGGCTGGTGGAAATAGACTACTTGCTCTCCTTAAAACTTTTTTGACACTGTGTATCCCTTTCAATTTCACATCTTTTTAAAGAAGCGGGAGTAAAGGAGTTACCTTTGTGGCAAACTATTGTACAAACTTTGAGGAATTCAAGGAAAGACCAAAGTTTGAACGGGAGTAAAGGAGTTACCTTTGTGGCAAAATGTTGTACAAACTTTGAGTAATATGCAATTCAAGGAAAGACCAAAGTTTGTCCTTCTTGTCTGGTTCTGGTATTTCCTGAATGGCTTTTACTAACTCTGATTTTGGCAGTATGACCTTCTGTGATGCCATATGTCCAAGATAAGTCACTGAGTCTGTCTGAAATTGGCATTTATCTTTGCTGATGGTAAATCCATGTTTTTCTGTAGCTTTTCTATAAGTTCTTTGAGAATACCAGCATGTTCAGACTGATCTCTCCAGTACTCCAGAATGTCATCTTTGAAATATGTAACACCTCTGGTATCTCCAAATATCACACACATCCCTCTTTGGAAGGTGGATGCTGCAGAAGCCAACCCAGAAAGCATCTGTTTGAACTGAAATAAGCCTTCTGGTGTGATAAATGCTGTGTACATATGGGATTATACTACTAACGTAATCTGGTGGTAAACAGAGGATAAATCCAGACTGGTAAAAATCTGAGCATCTTTGTGAATGAGCAGCATTTCATTGACGTTGGGCAGAGTATTACGGTCCACAACAATGTTTGAGTGGAGGTCTCTCAGATCCACACATATATGAATTGACTGATTGGCCTTCCTGGCTCAAACAATTGGAGAGACCCACTCTTAATAATGTATAGGTTCAATTAATTCTGCTTTGCCCAATTTGAGAATCTCTTCCTTAAGTGGTTGTCTCAGTGCAATGGGTACATTTCTTGCTTTATGCTATATTGGTACAGCATTTTTTATTTGAGCTTCATCTTGTGCTTGAACTTTCTGGCCACCCCAAGAGTATCAGTGAAGACACCTAGAAACTCTGTTCATGTGTGAACTTTCCATAGTTTGCAAGACAGGTTCAGTACTGTTAGGTTCCAGAATAATTTAGAGATCCTTTTGATGACTCCATCCTAGTGTGGAAATGCCCTTACGGGCTACATACACTTTCCCATGAGCCTTACAACCTTTGTATCGAAGATTGGCAGTAAACAGGCCTTTCATAGCAATGGGAGTCCCACCATATCCTCCTAGGCATATATCAGAAGAATGCAGTGATGGGCAGTTAGCAGTAAATAGCACTCAGTACAGGTGAAGAGGAATTATAGTATACAGGGAACCAGAATCTGTTAGCATCCTGATCTCATGGTCATTGACTTGTACCAGATCATGTGGAGAAGGATACACTTGGGTAACACTACTCAGTAGCAGTTTCTGACACACAATTAACTGCAGACTTAGGCTGCAGTCAGACAACAGGCTTGGCACGATCTAGCCATGCCTCCATTTTATCTGGTGTTATTTGTTCCAGAGAGGTTTGTCCAAACATGCCACCCTTAAACCGCCTCACTGTGCGCTCACTCCATGGTTGACGTTTGAGATTATTGCCACATGGTAACCATGGAGCTGCAGTGGCTCAAGTGGTTAAGACGCTGAACTTCAGGCTGTGGAAGGTTGATAGTTCAGCAGTTTGAGACCCAAGTGTGCCGCATGACGGAGTGAGCTCCCGTCTCTAGTTCCAGCTCCTGCCAACCTAGCAGTTTGAAAGCAAGAAATTGCAAGTATATAAATAGGTACCACTTCGGTGGGAAGGTAACAGCATTCCGTGTGCCTTGGTGTTTAGTCACGCCAGCCACATGACCACGGAAACATCTTCGGACAGCGCTGGCTCTTTGGCTTTGAAACGGAGATGAGCACCGCAACCCTAGAGTTGGATTCGACTGGCTTTCGAGCAAGGGAACCTTTACCTTTACTTTAAACATGGAGCAGGCAGTCAGATGGCATCCTTTTTTAAAAAATGGTCTTTCACGCATGTGCAGAAGCGCTCATTCAAAGCACCACTCCATTTTGACAGCTCCATGATTTCTCCACTAAATAGTGCAGCCCCTCTCAGGCTGTGATCACACACTAAACAATCCACTTTCAATCTACTTTCAGGGCACTTTTGAATTGGATTGTGCAAGTTCACAAAGTGGGTTGAACATGGATTATTTAGTGTGTGTGAGATCACAGCCTCCGCCTCCTCTGTTTTGCCTTGGAATGCAGATTTACAGGAGAGTAGCCCCATTGAGGAGCACATTTACTCTTGTATAAATCATGGGATACTCTGAAACAGCAAATCTGAAGCAGAAAACAGTTTGGCATGGGGGAAAGTGGGATGGGGAGCAGGGTTGCCAGCTCCAGGCAGGGAAACTCCTGGAGATTTGGGGATGGAGCCTGGGGAGGACAGGGACCTAGGTGGGCTACAATGCCATACAATCCACCTTCCAAAGCATTCATTTTCTCCAGGGGAACTGATCTTTGTCGTCTGGTTAACATCCACCCCCCACTTTAGCCAAGGTCCCTGCCCAGAAAGCCCTGCACACACTTTTGGGGCAGATATTCAGCCCAAGTCTGGTGAAGCCTAACTAGGGACTATTTCCACAACTTTCCAACCCCAAGAAACAGGAGAGAAGGGTTGGGGGAATTTATTGCTCAAAAACAACTCCCTCGGGGGCTCCCGATCCTGACACAATGTTTGGGTGCAGAAATACGCAAGCAGTGATTCACAACCCTGGGGCAAAGATTCACTTATGCGCCCATTGCTAACTGAATAAAAAGTGGCACGAAAATGGAAGTATGCGATCAGACTTCCCAAATGGCTTGAGAGCGTGATGGACTGATCAGACAGCCAGAAACGCAGGGTGAAACTGCTGACACCTGTAAAGACTGGACTTGCCCCAGTGTCAAATAACTCCGACCCGAAAATGGGTGAGAATGGGGTGCCGACGACTGGGGAACAAGAGACAGATGCTACTGTCTGAACCTGCATTTTAATTCTGCAGGGCAACAGCAACAACATTGGATCAAACAGCTCATCCGATCGCAGCCTTACAGACTATAGAAAAATGTCCTTTTTAATTGTACTTCTTCCATGTTACTGTCCTTGCAGAACATCCGGTAAAATCTGCTTTGTGGCTAAGATAACCACACTGATAGCAATGATGAGCACACTGTGGTTGCAAAGGAGATGCATCAGCTGGTGTTTTCTTTGAAGACCTGTTGCTAACATTTCTGTTCTGTACAGTATGAACATCTACTGGCTCAGGGATTACTGACTGGGAGGACAATGATTTAGCACAGTGGAGAGCATTTTCTACCCTTTGGGCAATTTCTATGGATTTTGCCAAAGTCAGACCTTTTGTCATAAGAAGCTTTCCTTGGATTTTAGAATTATTTGTCTTCATGCACACTTGGCCCCTGATCATCTCATCTGTAAAATTAGCAAATTCGCAAGTTGCATTTAATTCACACAGCACTGCTATGTATTGATTGGTGGGCTCATACAGTGACTGTGAGCATGAGAAGAACTTGAAACATTCTGATACAACATTTAATAATGGGCGAAAATGGTTATCTACAGCACAAATGGCAGCATCATATGGAGTATGATGTGGCAATTCAGTGACTGGAAAAAGATGTCTAAAGATTTTCTGTCTTTGAGGACCCAGGCAATGTAGAGGCAGTGTCCCCCCCCCCCTTTCTGGGTAAGGTCAATTATTTCTAAAGCCAGCAAATAATTACTGAAATAAGACTTCCGTTGTTCCCATGGAAATGGAGATTCTCTAGAGGCAGACATGAAGAAAGGTAGCGGAAGAATCTGTGCCATTGTGATATTACTGAGAGCAACCTGTGAACTTTCAAGGAGGTGAACACTCGCAGGACAAAAGTAAATGGAATTTCTGGGCCGAGGAATAAGTGGCTGGTCTTTCAAAGTGCAGTGCTTAGGCAATTAGTCAGAATTGTACTGGAAGCTATCAGTCAGCATCAGCATAGAAAAATAAACTCCATATATTCACTTGTTCTGTCCATAAAGTCAGTAGCAATTAGCCAGTGGGAAAAGGAGACCTCCAGGAGTTTCCTGACACCGTTCAGCAGCAAATCTGAATAAGGTCCTTACCACACATGAAGAACTGAATGCAGTCTCTCTGTGGTTCACTATCTTGTGGCTATTTTTTTTTGTAGCTTTATACAGGCAAGGAGACAAAGCACAAAGCAGGATTCTTAGCATCATGTTTTATTCTTCTGTCCCTCTTATAGCCCCTGCTCTACTTTCTCCTCCATCTTTGTTCCTCCATTCTGTTCTGATGTCTTCTCTCAATATAGAGAGCCCTAGTCTGCCCAGCAACAGACGATGGTCTCCCTAATGGGGCAAACTTCTAAAGTTTGACAATGAAATAACTTTCAAAACAGCTATTAAAACTGAACAAGAAGCTATTCCTGCCTCCTTCATGATGACTGGAACAATCTCTCTGTGAAGGAAGCATTTACTGCACTCTGAACTGAAATGATCACAGTCCCCCTGCAAAATAAACTAAGAAGAGCAACGTTTGAGTACGCAGGTGGAAGGCTGTTTCTCTAATTCATATATTTGGACAGCCTGAACATGTTCAAGCAATACAGAGACAGTAGCTCCAGCTGAGAATGACCTCCCCACCCACAACCAGCATCCAGCTGCCCTGGATGGCAGCCATTAGAGGAATGGCAGGATGTAGTGAGGCATCCTTCTATCACACTTTGAATCAGCCACAGCTGAGAGATGCCTCTATAGCTTCAGTGACTACAGATGGGGCCATTGTTCTGCCATCCAGCTCAGAATCTCCTCTCCATGGAACATGTTTAATGCCAATTGTACTTGTCCATGAAGTACTTAGCAGATATTTCACCCGCAGCATACCCTACAGTACTTAAAATAGCTCCACTAGACGATACTGTGAGTGTTCTGTCTTTGCTGCCATCACTGCCATAGGGTAGGCAAAGCTGCTAAAATCTACCATGGATCCTCAGACAGAATATGACCTACAATATATGCTGGATGAATGACATTGTGGGACAGCCCCTGGGAAGTCATGGCAGCTATGAAGTCCTTAACTACTCCTGAGAACATAGGCACCTGAGAAATAAGAGATGGGTCGATTTCAGACTTGGAGCCAGTCATGGAATGGCAACCAGGAAGGAGGGGAGCAGATATAAATGGTAGGATGAGACAGAACTGTTAGAATCAGTATTCCATAAACTGTACACTAGTATGGCTTGTCCATACAGAACAAATCCACATCTGAATGGTGACAGATCAATGATTTTAAAATCAAACCCTAAAAACATTCTAGGAGTCTTACCTAGGCATAACTTCAAAAGGCGCCACTATATTACAACAGTTTGGTTTCTCAATGGAAAGGGGGATAACCTTTGCAATTGCCTGCTGATGCAATGTGCAATGGCTACATATTCCTACAGGTCCGCTGCTGAACAACATTGTCCAGATATAACATCATGTCTGCATCACAGCACAATTAAAACAACTGTACAACAAGCAGAAGGAGCTGCGGTGGCTCAAGTGGTTAAGACACTAACTGCAGGCTGTGGAAGGTCAGTAGTTCAGCAGTTCAAGACCCGAGTTGCCGCATGACGGAGTTACAAATCCACATCTGAATGGTGACAGATCAATGATTTTAACATCAAACCCTAAAAACATTCTAGGAGTCTTACCTAGGCATACCTTCAAAAGGAGCCACCATATTATAACAGTTAGTTTGGTTTCTCAGTGGAAAGGGGGATAACATTTGCAATTGCCTGCTGATGCAGTGTGCAATGGCTACATGTTCCTACAGGTCTGCTGCTGAACAACAATTGTCCAGATATAACATCATGTCTTCATCAGGGAACCTTTACCTTTACCTTACAACAAGCAGAAAGCATGCAAAGCAGTGAGCAAAGCCTTAGATTGCAGATCAAGTAACACATATGCAATATACAGTTAAGGAATAAAGCACGAAGTAAACTAGGAGAGCTCCAAAAGTATTTGGTAGGGCAGAGAAAGAGACTTATTGTCATTATATCTCCCCTCCCAAGAAGAAACTAAGTTTCTGCTTCTCCCTTTTATGTCTTGCCTGGCAGGACACCTTCCCAGGTTGTTTGATTCTGAAGCCTTTGCAGCTGTCGTCTCAGTAGGGAGCCCCAGTCAAACTGGTCCCTGATTGATGCTGGAGGCAGTAAAAGCTTATTATCTACCTGCAATCAAGAGGGCATTTTACTGGTATGCTTCTGTGAGCTTCAGCAGCTCCCACAGAGCCCTTAATGCTGGAGATTAAACCCTGACCCATGTTTGACAACATACATTAACCCCACCATAACGAGAGGAATCCCAAGAGCCCTGCATTGCCAAGTCGTTTGCAGTCTAACAGAGCCTTGTTGTAAAACCTGGGTGGAAAAGTTACAGGAGTGGCAGTCATATAAATGATTGCTTGGATCTCACTCTTTAGGTCAGTTTCAAATGTTATAGATGCTACATTTATTTGTTTATTCACAAAATTAATATTTCAACTTTCTGCCCAATCAGGACCATCAAGGCAGCTTACAACTAAAAACAAAGCATTATGAAAGTACATCATAAAACTGGTTAAAAGCAAAGCTAAAATACATCTATAAAGCACAATTAAAATGGAAGATAGGAAGGAAGGGTCATTGAAGGAATGTCTGAGAAGACAAAAACGTCTTCACTTGCTGGTAGAAGACAGTGAAAGAAGGCAACAGGCAAATATCCCTTGGGAGAGAGTTCCATAATTCTGGCACCACAGGTGAGAAGGTTTGCTCTTGGGTTGCCACCCAGCTAAGCTCAGAAAGCGGGAGCACCTGAAGCAGGGCCTCGGAAGATGATCACAGTGGTCATATGGAAGTAGGCAGTCCTAAAGCTGTGCTGGTCCCAAACTGTATAGGGCTTTAAAGGTCAGTACCAGCACCTTAAATTGGTGCATGTGCATAAATTACCATCAAGTCGCAGCTGACATGGTGACCCTGTAGGGTTTTCAAGGCAAGAGACTAACGGAGGTGGTTTGCCATTGCCTTCTTCTGCATAGCAACACTGGAATTTCTTGGTCTCTCATCCAAATACCAACCAAGCTGACCCTGCTTAGCTTCCAAGATCTGATGAGATCAAGCTAGCCTGGGCCATCTAGGTCAGGGTGCTTGAATTGGACCAGGAAACAAACTGGGAGCCAGTGTAACTGGAGTGTTATGGTTCCTGTGACTCACTCCAGTCAACTGCCTGGCTGCAGCATTCTGTACCAACTGAAGTTTTCAAAAATATTTTTAGAGCAGCCCCATGTGCGCCATGTTGCAGTAATCTAATACAGATGTTACCAGAACTTGCAACACTGTGGCCAGATCTTTCTGCCCAGGAAAGGCTACAGCTGGCTAACCAGCTGAACCTAGTAAAAGGCAGTCCTGGTCAGTGCTGCCAGTAAATCCAGCAGTAGATCTGGGTTCGGCAGCACTCTAAGGTATGGACCTGTTCCTTCATGGAGAATTGGGAACAGGAATAGGGCTGCCAAGTCTCGTTGAATCGCGGCGGGGGATCGTCATTCTTTACAGGAGCTCTGCCGCGGGGGACGGCAACAGGCGTTGCACCGCCGTCGCCAGGATATGACGCTACGTGTTGCTCTGGCAACGGGGCTATTTGGAGTCCTGTTGCCAGAGCGACACATAGCGTCACATCCTGGCGACCTTCCTCCGACTGGTGAAACTTCTATCTGGTCAGGATTAAGTTTCAGTTTATTAGCTCACATCCACCCCAAAGAATGCCTCCAGGCACTGGTTCAGTGTTTCTATAGCCTTCCTGGGATCAGCTAGAAATGTGAGGTAGAGCTGAGTACCATCTGGGTCTCTGGATAATCTCAACAAGCAGTTTCATATAGATATTAAAGAGCATGGGGGATAAAATGGACCCATGAGGGACTGCAGAGGCCACAGGCCAAGGAGCCAAGCAAAATCCACCTTGCACCATCTTACGAAACCTATCTTTGAATTAGGGCAGAAACCCACTGCAAAGCAGTACCTCCCAGTTCCAGCTCCAAAAAGCGATCCAGACGGAGACCAACCATGGTCAATGGTACTGAAAGCTGCTGAGACATCCAGAGGATCAACAGGGTTGCACTCCATCCATCTCCCAGTGCAGGCCATCTTCCAGGGTAACCAATGGTGTTTCAGTCCTATATCCAGGCCTGAAGCCATTTGAGGAAGGATTCATGTAGTTCACTTCATCTAGGAAGTTGTCCAACAACCACCCATTCAAGATTCTTGCTCAAGAATGGAAAGTACTTTTGTGCAGAAATTAGTATGAATGATGATGGCATTAATGTGTGATGGGACAATCCAACCAATCCTAACATTTCCCTTAATGTACACAGAGAAAAATATGTGCATGTGAATGAGTGTTGCCATGTGTCTAGAAAAATGTGGCCTGCCTTTTTTTTTGTGCTGTTGAATCAACTGGCAGTAAAGCAAAGTTTAGGCCATTACTTTTGGGTTGCTGTATGCTTAGGAGAACAGACATATTTTTCTGCTGAACTCTATACCCAAAGTCTACTCGGTCCACCAAAAATACACGGCTGGCTCAATTTTAATCTCACTTCAAAATAAACTAGGTTTTGCCCTTGACTCCACTGTAGATCTGCACTGGGCTGCCCATAAAGATAGCAGTTGCTCATCTGTATTGAACTCCCAGCTGTGCTTCCCCTCTCCTGCTGGCACTTAATGGAATGGCAAAGGAAATGTTGCTGTATGACATGTACCATAGAGATTGGGGAAACTTCTAGAGCGTTGCTTGATGTGGTGATGTCACCTTTGGGTCCTCACCTAGAATTGACATTACCATATTGTGCGATGTCTTTCCCTCCATGTCTTACTCTGGAAAGTCTTCCCAAAGTTCCAGGCATGTGCTTGATAACTCTGGTCTCGCACAGTGGCTTCTTCTTCCCCTAGGCCCAGACTGCTTTATTTCAACCATAATGTGAAAGGACTTTGTTTTGTTTGAAGTAGTCATGGGAGATATAAGATTTTTGGACAATCCCAATTCTCTGTGGTGTCAGCGGAGATGGGAAAGGGGCTTAGTTTCCAACTCCTTCTTTTTACATCAACCACCATTCTGCAGTGCCAGGAGTAGGTGGTCAAGTATCATCCTTGGCCAAGAACCCCCCCCCATTGCTCACAGCACATCACACGTGCCTCTTAATGTCACCAGCCTTTTGTGAGGGTGAAGTCAGGCTCTCACAAGGCCTCAGTGCTGCTTGGCCTCTACCTGTGGCTGCTGAGGAGGTGGCAGCAGTCCAAAAAGCTTCTGCTGTTGCAACAGCATCCCACCTTCAGCATTCCACCAACCAGGTGTGTAAGTCCTCAGACACAGGTGATTTTTATTTTTATTTTTTTGGTTTCATATGTTGTCATTGCAAGCCCTTTCATTTCACCCATTTTTATTGTGGGTGTTCCCAACAGCATTTTAGAATGATTTTCATGCCATTTACATGTCACATATCATGCTAAAATAACACAAAAATAAAAGTAAAAGCACACACATATGGTAGGAGAAAATAAAATGGCATAAAATGAAGACAAGCCAATAAGAAATGAGAATTTTCAAGTTGAAAGGGTGGGCTGGCAGAATTTGGTACCATCCCTAGTTATGATACTACCACTTTTTGACCTCCTCTTATCCAGTTTTGGCCCTTCTGATGTTACACAGTTAGCCACCTTTTTGCAAATACTACCTAGTCTTGCCCGCAAGAAAAATCTAGTGGATTATCTCATACCTGGGATCCTTTGGAGCTAGTTGAGCAAAAAGAGCTAGTTTGATCTAGTGGCTAAGTTTGTGGACTCTAATCTGGGAGAACCAGGTTTGATTCCCCACTCCTCCACTTGCAGCTACTGGATGACCTTGGACAAGCCATAGTTCTGATAAGAGCTGTCATTGAAAGGGCAGTTCTTGAAAGAGCTCTCTCAGCCTCACCTACCTCACAGGGTGTCTGTTGTGGGGAGGGGGAGGGAAAGGAGTTTGTAAGCCACTCTGAGACTCCGAGTAAAGGGTGGGGTATAAATCCAATCTCTTCTTCTCTCACTCTCTCTCTCAAAAACTACTGAAAATTAATTACCATTCAGATACTCAAGAAAGGGAGGTCTGAAATATGAGATGAGGTAGTAGTAGCAAAAATGGGGTGGAGAGAAAGGAAAACAACTAAGAAAAATCTTTTATAATTAAAGTTTCATCTAAGTCCAATTGTATATCAGCTGTCAACAAAGTCAGCCCCCTGACATCTAGCTTTGTTAGCTTGGCTGTGATAGAATTATTTCTGGCACCCAAACACTGAGAGCAGATTTAAGACTCCCATCATTCCTGATTATACCAGATAGTAGGGCTTGTCTGCTGGATCCACTGGGTTAGCTCCTATGCTCACATAATTGTTTTGGATTCTCAAACGTGAAAAGGGGTGAAACAAATTAGAATATTCATCTTCCTGTCTAGCCTCAACTGTCACCGGGGGGGGGGGAATGTCTCCTTCACCATGCTTTATTTCTCTCTTCAAAGTGATGTTGTGACTACATGGATTCTGTGTTAAAGTATTAGAAATATCACTCAGAAATTTCCCCTTCCTGCTACAACAACTGAGAGACCATAAATAATGTAGGTGCTAAAAGCCTTGGCTGCAGCAGGTAAATGGACTGACAGTGAAGGAACGGCTGACTACTTTGGTCTGCCTAGATGTCTCTTTCACCTACACAAGCCTTTTAGCTATCCTCAGTCTTGACATCCCAGCCATCCATAGTGCCTGCTAGTTTTGACCCAATGTATTTGACCCATTCTCAGTCAATCACTGCTCCATCAATTAAATTTTCTTAAACCTATATTTTGCTAGCACAAAGACAGATGCATATTAATCAATTTGATAACCCTGTGTTAATCTTGGAAAGGTAATTGATCAAAAACAACTTCCCTCCCAGTAGGCTGATCAGGTTTCCTGCCATCAGCCTCAGTCCCCTGTCACCACTCCACAAGTCAAGGAGGGGGAAAGTAGAGAGTATCCTCTGGCACTATGATGTCACTTCCAGCAGTGTAACTGGAAGTGACATCATCACATAGTAGGATGTTCTAGGATTTCCCTGAAATTTTATGGCAACACTATCTTCAAGTTTGGGATCAGAAATGACAAGGCCCAGTGGCTCTTGGGGGAGGTCAGGGTGATGGTGCAATCTGTGTGCAGCTGCACTTTGATTTCAGTTTCCATTTTCATAACAAGTGGGAGGGGCAGCGAATGGAGAACACAGCTCTGTAGATATGTGCTGAATAGTAGACATGCTTAAGTGCCCATCGGTTCAACTCATGTCATGATTGCATGTTGCAATAATAGGAGCTGAACATTCACCAAGCTGCTCGATGCCTCTATAAACAGCTCAGATCCATCCAGAAGGAATCTGCCATATCTTCATATGTGCATAAATGCAATCATTCCCCCTGTGCTACTGCCACTAGCTATTCAAATAAAGAATTATAAAGCTGACATTTTGGGAAAAAAAGAATTCTCGAAACAGACTTTTATGCTGTCAGTTCTGATTCTGACCGCTTGAATATTAATGATCAAATTGTCCAGATCCAGAGCAGTTTGCACCTGTGCGTTCCTGCATGGTCTCATGGGAATAGTTTGTGTATCATTAAAAATGATTTTAACAGTTTGTTAGCTATAAAAATAAGAAAAGTATCCCTTTCATATGGAGCCTACACTCTCGCAAGTAAAGTAAAAACATCCTAACTGCCCTCATCAGGGATAAAGTCTCCCGTGATTATTGCCTTCTATGAGTTCTCAGCACACTGTTGCCCATGCACAAAGAAGGGAGAAGTTGAATGATCTGCAGTCAAGAAGTATGTCACTTCAGCATCCTCTGACTCTCCCTGAAGGGATTTTCTCTGCTGCACATGTGCAAAAGAGGATGCTTGCTGTTAAATGTAAGTGAGGAAGGAAAATTATCTTCAAAGCCTACTATGTACTTCTGTGCCATCAAATTGCAACTGACTTATGGTGACCGTAGCAAGAGGCCTTCAAGAGAAGTGAGAAACAGAGGTGGTTTGCCATTGCCTTCCTCTGCAGAGTTTTCAATGATCTGACAAGATTTGGCTATACTATCATAGAATGATAGAATCCTAGAGTTGGAAGGTACCTCCAGGGTCATCTAATCCAGCCCCCTGAACAATGCAGGAAATTCACAAATACTCCCCTCCACACCTGCAGTGACCACTGTTCCATGCCCAGAAGATGACAAAAAACCTCCAGGATCCTTGGCCAAACCAGCCTGAAGAAAAATTGCTTCCTAACCCCAAAGTGGCAATCAGCATTTCCCTGGATGTGTAAGAAAGGGTCACAAGAACTAAGCACTGAGGCATTCCTGCACTCCCTCTCATGATCCACCTAAGTTCACAGAATCTTCATTGCTGTCAGATGGCCATCTAGCCTCTGTTTGAAAACCTCCAAAGAAGGGGAGCACACCACCTCCCGAGGAAGCCTGTTCCACTGAGGAACCTCTCTGACTGTTAGGAAGGTCTTCCTAATGTTTAGCCGAAAACTCTTCTGATTTAATTGCAACCCAATGGTTCTGGTCCGACTTTCTGGGGCAACAGAAAACAACTCCGCACCATACTCTATGTGACAGCCCTTCAAGTACTTAAAGATGGTTATCATATCACCTCTCAGTCGTCTCCTCTCCAGGCTAAACATACCCAGCTCCTTCAGCCTTTCCTCACAGGACTTGGTCTTCAGACCCCTCACCATTTTTGTTGCTCTCCTCTGGACACGTTGTCTATATCCTTCTTAAATTGTGGTGCCCAAAACTGAACACAATACTCTAGGTGAGGTCTAACCAGAGCAAAGTGGTACCATCACTTCATGTGATCTGGACACTATACTTCTGTTGATACAGCCCAAAATTGCATTTGCCTTTTTAGCTACCGCATCACACTGCTGACTCTCATTCAGGATATGGTCTACTAAGACCCCTAAATCCTTTTCACACATATCACTGCCAAGACAAATATATTGGGTCACACATAGCTCTGCCAGGACAAGTCTCCCCCAATTGATAATTATGCATTTGATTTTTCCTACCTAAATGCAGAACTTTACATTTATCCCAATTGAAATTCTTTTTATTTGTTTTAGCCCAGTTTTCCAGCCTGTCAAGATCATCCTGTATCCTGACTCTGTCTTCTACAATATTTGCTACTCCTCCCAATTTAGTATCATCTGCAAATGTAATAAGCATTGCCTCTATCCCATCATCCAAAGCATTGATAAAGATGTTGAACCAAACAGATCCCAGGCCAGATCCTTGAGGAACTCCACTTGTCACTCCTTTCCTCCCCATTAACAAGCACTCTTTGGGTGCAATCTGTCAACCAGTTACAGATCCACCTAACAGTGATAAGATCCAAACCACATTTTACCAACTTGCCAACAAGAATATTAGGTGGAACCTCATCAGAAGCCTTACTGCAATCAAGATAAACTATGTCCACAGCATTCCCCTGATCCAGCAAGGTAGTAACTTTCTCAAAAAAAGAGATAGGTTAGTCTGACATGACTTGTTCTTTAGATAAACACTTTCCTACTGAAGACCAAACGCGTTTCGGCCCCTAAGGGCCTTCCTCAGTGGTCACAATTATCAATATAGTATAGACACACATTCATAGACCTGTATACAAGATATTTAGTGCTCATATATTTAAACCAGATGTTGTTTCCTGAGATTATAAAAATAAAAATAGGGGGGGGAAGAAGAGAAACTTCATTATTTACTTACAAATGTATATAAAATCATTATTGATGGAAAAATGATTCTTTCAAAGATAAAATTACCTTGTATATTTGTAACTGTATTACTGGTATTAGTGATGGGTCATAGGTATAGCCATATCAATTCCACCAATTATTCTAAATTAAAAAGAAATGAAATTGTGAAATGTTTGTAGTAAATCCAATTGTATAATAAATTTAACCCCAAATTAAAATAAAATAAAATAATTGAATTGGCCAACAAACCTGGTAACAGAGATTTCATAGGTCTGAATGTGTGTCCCTCCATCAAGGTAAAGATTTTGTTACTAGCTACCGTAATGGCTTCCATATATACTGAACCTGGGGTGATGCAATCACCTACTTACATTGCACAGGAGAGATACAAGACGGGAGGGAGTGCCGAGGACAGGGAGATAAGGAGCAGCATGGGGGGAGGGGGAAACAGGTCATCACAAAGAAGGGGGGGGACTCAACCCACCGCTCAGGCTCCACTGGAGTCCTGTTTGGGATTGCTAGCTATTGAGGGGGGGGAAACGTGCAGATCTGTCCTCGCAGAGGAGGGAGAGCTTGTACCTGAATAAAACTTGGTCTTAAAGGTGCTACTGGACTGTTTTGGGCCGGGAAAAGAGAAGGCTTAGAGGGGACATGATTGCAGTCTTCAAGTATTTGAAGGGCTGTCATGTAGAAGAATAGATTCTTTTGAACTATGGTGCTGGAGAAGACTCTTGAGAGTCCCTTGGACTGCAATAAGATCAAATCAGTCAATCCTAAAAGAAATCAACCCTGACTTTTCCCTGGAAGGCCAGATAATGAAACTGAAGCTCAAATACTTTGGCC
>NW_015168110.1:314202-315640 GCF_001447785.1 Gekko japonicus
GACTGGGCAAGCACTTCTCATCTTCCACAGTGAAGACAGAGGCAAAAAATATATTCAGCTTCTCAGCCATTTCCCTATCATCCTTCAGTACTCCTTTTACCCCTTGGTCATCCAAGGGCCCCACTGCCTCCCTGGCTGGTTTCCTGCTTCTAATGTATTTGAATAAAGTTTTATTGTTAGTCTTTATGTTTTTTGCTATATGCTCCTCATATTCTCTTTTTGCCTGCCTGATCACAGACTTGCATTTTATTTGCCACAGCCTGTGTTCCCTTTTATCAGCCTCACTGAGACTAGCTTTCCACTGCTTAAAGGAATCCTTCTTACCTTTTACAGCTTCTATTACTTTGTTTGTAAACCATGCAGGCTTTTTTCTATACGTATTTGTGCCTTTCCTAACCTGCGGTATATATTTTTTTCTGAGCTTCTAGGATTGTAGTTTTAAATAGTCTCCAAACTTCCCCAATGGTTTTGACCCTTTCTACTTTTCCTTTGAGTTTCTTCCTCACATGTCCTCTCATATCAGGGAAGTTACTCCTTTTTAATTTAAAAGTGGTTGTGTTTTTTTGGGCAACTAACTATTTATACAAATGTTAAACTCAATAACATTATGATCACTGTTCCCAAGCGGTGCTATCACTTTTACATCTCTCACCAGGTCTTAGGCATTACTTAGGGCCAAATCCATCAGAGAAGTTACCCCTTTTAAAATTAAAAGTGGTTGTGTCAGTCTTTTTGGGCAACTCCCTATTTATACAAATGTTAAACTCAATAACATTATGATCACTGTTCCCAAGCGGTGCTATCACTTTTACATCTCTCACCAGGTCTTAGGCATTACTTAGGGCCAAATCCAGGCTCGCCTCTCCCCTGGTAGGTTCTGTGACCATCTGTTCCATAGCACAGTCATTGAGAGTGTCTAGAAACTCAATCTTTTTTCCCCAACTTGAACACAAATTGACCCAATCAATGTGTGGGTAGTTAAAATCACCTATTACAACACAGTTATTTCATCTAGCCGCTATCTTAAATTCATTTATCATTTTATAATCCTCCTCTATCTTTTGATCTGGTGGTCGATAACGAACTCCCAGTGTTAAGCTTCCTTTTGGGCCCACTATTTCAACCCATAGCATTTCCAGAAGTGAATCCAATTCTCTTACCCTCTCTACCTTACTGGACTGTATACCTTATCTGACACAGAGAGCCACCCCACCTCCAACCCCTATCCTTCCGGTATAATTTATAACCAGGAATCACCATGTCCCACTGATTTCCTCATCCCACCAAGTTTCTGAAATACCCACAATGTTTATTCCCCGCCCCCCCAAGACCAGGCATTCCAATTCTCCGATTACCTCAAACACTTCTAGCATTTGCTTATAAACACCTTTAGTTTCCTATGCATGTTGAGCCCACAACCTTCCTCTTGCTGCCTCGA
>NW_015168111.1:0-5001 GCF_001447785.1 Gekko japonicus
TATGGCTTTATATATAAGGGAGAGATGAATAGAATATATGAAGGAGACTATGGGATGGACTCTCACTCAATGGTAGAACATCTGCTTGTCACACAGAAGGTCTCAGGTGGAATCCTGGGCTTCTTCAGTTAAAGGGATCAGTTGAAAGGTGATGCAAAAGATCTCTGCCTGAGACCTTGGGGAGCTCCTTGTCAGTCTGAGTAGACAATACTGACTTTGATGAACCAATGGCCAGATTCAGTACAAGGCAGCTTCATGTAAGGTGTTGTTTCCTGTTCTCATTTTTGTTACAAAAATCTATGGATGGTTTTGCATCAATTTTTTATTCTCAGATTAAATGAAAATAATCTCATAATAATCAACCATTCATGCGTTTTACTCTGAAATATAGACATTCAGTAATTTATGCCACATATTTATTAAAGAAATCAGCACTGTCTGAATAGATATCATAGTTTTTGTTCATTAACAGACCACTTCTCCATGACTAATTTTATACTGGGGAAATGATGAATTGCATCCAGACACTCTCTTTTATCAGAGAGAGGTCCTCCATAGGCCACAGGAATAAACAGTTTTAAAGGGGGATTAGATAGAATTATGGAGGACAAGTCTCTCAATGGCTACTAGCTATGGTGACTGAAGGCAGCCTCCACATTCAGAGGCATTAAACCTCTGAATCCCAGAGCCAGGAGGTAGCATCAGGGAAAGGCCTTGGCCTCTATGCCCTGTTGTTGACTGTCTAGATGAGCTGGTTGGCCACTGTGTGAGACAGGAAGCTGGAGTAGATGAACCATTGGTCCAATCCATTGAAGGGAGACTCTGAATGCACAAAAGTCTTTGGATCTGATCCAAGGTAAGAAATGGTTTGTGCTTAGAAAGGAAGCCAAATACCTAAACTCGTGAGGAGGACACCAATTCCATTTCATTGATCTAGACAAATTTCTTCAGAAACTTTCTGAGGGCTTCCTTCATCTCTCGGTTTCTCAAGCTGTATATCATTGGATTGAGTAGTGGAGTCAAAACAGTATAAAAGACAGCAAAGATTTTGTTTAGTGCTCTCAACTTCTCAGTCTTTGGAACCACATAAGCAAGCACCAGGGTCCCATAGAAAATCGAAACTACAATAAGATGAGAAGAACAAGTGGAGAAAGCCTTTTTCTTCCCAGTGGTGGATGGGATTCTCATGATGTTCTTGATGATATATATGTAGGATGCCACAGTTACTATAAATGGTGGCAGGGTAAAGATGGATGAAAACACAGTAAGCATAAGCTCGATGGTCTTTGTTTCACTGCAAGAAAGTTTCACAATTTGGGTTATTTCACAGAAGAAATGGTCAATATCCTTGGGGCCACAGAATACTAAATGTGATATCAATATGACAAATACTGACATCTCTATGAATCCATTGATCCAAGAACCAGCTGCCAGATGAATGCATAGCCTAGTGTTCATAATAGAGACATAGTGCAGAGGTTTGCAGATGGCTAAATATCGATCATAAGACATCATCGCTAAGAGGTAACATTGTGTAGCGGTTAGGGAAGCAAAAGAGTAAAACTGAGCAATACAGCCCCATAGTGATATATTTCCATCCCCAGTCAGGAAGGAAGCAAGCATCTTTGGGAGGATGGTGCAAACTGTGCAGCTATCCAAGCAGGACAAGTTGCATAAGAAGAAGTACATGGGGGTATGAAGCTGTGGTTCAGAAATTACTAGGACAATGATGAGGATGTTGCCAGCCATCGTGTAGACATAGATCAGAAGAAATAAAGAGAAGAGAGGAATCCGCAGGTCCTGTACATCCCCAAATCCTAGGAAAGTTACTTCTGCAATGTTGGTTTGGTTTTCCCATTTTTCATTTGTCATTTCTTTTTCTTGAAAATAAAACATATCAGGATTTTTTTTTAATACCATTTTTAGTTAGAAGAGAAGAAGAGAAGAGATTGGATTTCTACGCCACCCTTCACAACCTGAAGTAGTCTCAGAGTGGCTTACAATCTCCTTTCCCTTTCCCTCCTCGCTGAGAGAGCTCTCTCTCGAGAACTACTCATGAGAGAAGAGCTCTGAAAGAACTTATGACTGACCCAAAGTTACACCAGCAGCTGCATGTGGAGGAGTGGGGAATCAAACCCGGTTCTCCCGAATTAGAGTCCATGCTCCTAAGTACTACACCAAAGTGGTGAAAACTCTCTCACACACTGATGCATTGGGATGGATCCAACCACCTTTTCTTCCTGTGAAACAGGAAGAAGAAGAAGAGGAAGAGAAGGAGGAGATTGGATTTATACCCCGCCCTTCACTCAGAGTCTCAGAGCAGTTTACAAACTCTTTTCACTACCCCTCCCACAACAGACACCCTGTGAGGTAGGTGGGGCTGTGAGTGCTCTTTCCAGAACTGTCCTTGAGAGAACAGCTCTGACAGAACTATGGCTTGCCCAAAGTCATCCAGCAACTGCAAGTGGAGGAGTGGGGAATCAAGCCCAGCTCTCCCAGATTAGACTCCACACACTTAACCACTACACCAAAAAAGGCATCCAAAAAGGGCATGATGGGGATTGTGAGACCTGCATGGACTAATGCCATCTGGAGAGTCTCTCACAGTGAGGTGGGAAAGATTATGGTTAAAAAACTGACTAGATCCAATCCACCATATTATAATAGACCACTAATTTACTGGTAAAAAGGTAAAGGTAAAGGTTCCCTTGCTCGAAAGCCAGTTGAATCCGACTCTAGGGTTGCGATGCTCATCTCCGTTTCCAAGCCGAAGAGCCAGCGCTGTCCGAAGACGTTTCCGAGGTCATGTGGCCGGCATGACTAAACGCTGATGTGCACAGAACCTTTAAATAGAAAGAACTTCAGAAATGTAAACTACCAGAAATCACAACACACTTTCAATGTTTCTTATCATGCATGGATTTCGAGCTACTACAGAGGAATTCATTCTGAGTCATAACTTGTATGTGTTGAACCAAAGGGGTAGCACTTAGAACAGATTCCGATTGTGACACACAAACTATGTATTTCGGCCTGGTCTCAATACTGTCTAGAAACATTTTCAGGAAGTCATGATGATGGTTTGAGGACATTACATTGTTCAACATAGGGCAACATCCATTTGTGTTAACCTGACTCAAATCTTTCTGAAGGTACAGCTGCATGTACGCTTACCTGGGAGAAAGCACCAGCTAATATGTTAACATAAATAGTCATTATTATTTGCTAATCAACTTCTGTATCAAGTATCTACATAGTCAATTTTGAGTGCTCAGAGTACTAAACCTGTTTGTTTCATTCATTCTTTCCCTGCTTACATTGGCTGTGGTGTGTGTGTGTGTGTCCCAATATCTAAAGTTGTGGATCAGATGGTAGATGATATGGAAGACCTCTGCCTGAGGCCCTGGGGAATCACTGCCAGTCTGAGTACTTACTTCGATGGCCCACTGGTCTGATTCATTACAAGGCAGCTTCATGTGCTCAAGAACAATCTTAATATCAAAATCAGCATGTATTTTGATGGGGGAGTGCTGCTATTTTAGATATTTTGATAGGCACCCTTTCTTTTCTGCTGCCCCATTACCTTTTACAGAATTAGAACTAGCTAGATGTGCAGGTTTTTAAAGACTTGGCTCTGAGCTTCCCATGACCAACTCAGATTCCCCATAGCCCCATAGCAGCTGCAAGGAATGTCTTGTAAAGATAATGCCATTTGGATCACCACCACAGGAGCAAGCAAGGCTCATGTCTCCTCAAGCTGTTTTCCCTTCAGTAAAACAGTGCTGGGGAGAGTTGTTACCTGTGTTTTTGCTACTCAAAGTCAGTCAGATGTGGCGGTGAGATCGCGCCCAGAAAATCCACCTATCTTCCGTCTCTGTAGCATGGCTAATGTTCCATGTGACCGCAGCCATAGTAGAGTATTCTGAGCACCCAGAGACAACTCTTTCAAACTCTGCATGTCTAGTTTCCCACTTATTTTGTATTTTTTTTTAGCATTGTTGAGCAAGGCAAGATTTGAATAATTTTGTAGTGCATTGCCTATTCAACTGTGATTACTGAAACATGTTTGAGACACCAGACTATTTGCTGTTCTTCATTCCTAAATTCATAGAAACCAATGTATTCAAGCTTCCAGCTTTGAAGGAATCCATTCCATGGTGATTAATGCATCAAAGTTCCCAGAATCTGTGCACATTCTAGACAATTCAGGGGCATGTGTACAGCTGGACAGTTGAGTGGCTAGCTAACATTGCAACCCTATGCCGAGTTACTCCTGTCTAAGACAGCTGATGCTGAATAGCTTAGACTGGAGTAACTCTGCATAGGACTGCACTGCCTGAGAGGAAGAAATATATTAGGAGATCCCCAACTTGAATATCAACTCAGCTGGGAACTTCCTAGCTAGCCTAAAGCACATAATTTTTTTCTCTCAAAGCCAATTTGCAATACAAAAACAATGATAGATCTGACAAGGCTGTTAATTAGGGTTGCCAACTCCATGCTTGGAAATTTCTGGAGATGTAGAGGCCGAGCTCAGAGAAGGCAAGGTTGGGGAAGTGAGGGAGCTCAGCAGGGAAGTGGTGTCATACAGTCCACCCTCCAAAGCTGCCATTTCCCTTGTGGTTGCTGATCTCTATAGTCTGGAGATCAGTTGTCATTCCAGGCAACTTTAAGCCCCACCAAGGGTTTGGCTACCCCAATTGTTAACAAGATTACAGAGATGGTATGCATGGCTTAACCGTTTTTCAGTTCTAGGGTGCACACTCAATTCACGGCATGCACTGTTTGGAACCATTGAGCTTCACCATCACGTCATGCGAACAGAGACTTGCATATGCAGAAATTTCCTGCAAGTGCCACCTTAGGCCAGCACAGGTTCTTAACACTTTGGCAGGCAAAAATCTTCATCAGAAGGTATATCTTGAGCTTACCTTATTCAGTGAAGCATTTACAGTTCTTAGGTTTCAGGGCAGATGGAGGCTGAAGCAGCTAAAGGGAATA
>NW_015168111.1:5034-70576 GCF_001447785.1 Gekko japonicus
TGTGTTTTTGCTACTCAAAGTAGGGTATTCTGAGCACCCAGAGGGCTCTTCCGCATTGTCATTTTTGTCACTCATTTGTCCCTATTGCTTTGTTCCCCCCCCTACTTTCCCAAAAGGTTTTTTCCTCCCTCTGGGACAACTAGAGAGAGCAAAACACACTGGAGGGGAAAACCCTGAAAAAATGACAACAATGACGATGCGGAAGAGAACGACAGCTCTTTCAAACTCTGCATGTTTAGTCTAGCACTTATTTTGTATTAATAATTTTGAGCATTGTTGAGCAAAGCAACATTGGGATAATTTTGCTAAGCAATTTCTACAAAACTCCATTCCCTGCTTTTCCTTTTGTAGTACATTGCCTATTCAACTGTGATTACTGAAAGATGCTTAAGTCGCCTGACTATTTGCTGTTCTTCATTCCTAAATTCATAGAAACCAACGCATCCAAGCTTCCAGCTTTCAAGGAATCTATTCCATGGTGATGAATGCATCAAAGATCCCAGAATCTGTGCACATTCTAGACAATTCAGGGGCATGTGTACAGCTGGACAGTTGAGTGGCTAGCTAACATTGCAACCCTATGCCGAGTTACTCCTGTCTAAGACAGCTGATGCTGAATAGCTTAGACTGGAGTAACTCTGCATAGGACTGCACTGCCTGAGAGGAAGAAATATATTAGGAGATCCCCAACTTGAATATCAACTCAGCTGGGAACTTCCTAGCTAGCCTAAAGCACAGAATTTTTTCTCTGAAAGCCAATTTACAATACAAAAATAATGATAGATCTGACAAGGCTGTTAATTAGGGTTGCCAACTCCATGCTTGGAAATTTCTGGAGATGTAGAGGCCGAGCTCAGAGAAGGCAAGGTTGGGGAAGTGAGGGAGCTCAGCAGGGAAGTGGTGTCATACAGTCCACCCTCCAAAGCTGCCATTTCCCTTGTGGTTGCTGATCTCTATAGTCTGGAGATCAGTTGTCATTCCAGGCAACTTTAAGCCCCACCAAGGGTTTGGCTACCCCAATTGTTAACAAGATTACAGAGATGGTATGCATGGCTTAACCGTTTTTCAGTTCTAGGGTGCACACTCAATTCATGGCAAGCACTGTTTGGACCCATTGAGCTTCACCATCACGTCATGTGAACAGAGACTTGCATATGCAGAAATTTCCTGCAAGTGCCACCTTAGGCCAGCACAGGTTCTTAACACTTTGGCAGGCAAAAATCTTCATCAGAAGGTATATCTTGAGTTTACCTTATTCAGTGAAGCATTTACAGTTCTTGGGTTTCTGGGCAGATGGAGGCTGAAGCAGCTAAAGGGAATAACTGGTTTCTCACACATTGGAAACACTTCTGTCTTTAAGATATAGATTGCAAAGTATATCATCTGGTTCTACTCCCAATGACCAGTGTGCAGTTTAGGCTTCTCAGAAGATGAACTTTTATATGTACCATGGCTTTTTTTTTGCTAAGGGTATTTCCTGTTCTCAAGAGTGTCTTCTTTCTTCCAGCTGATTCTTAATCCATAATTTGGTTGGGAATTGAAATTTCCCTTAAGGGAATACCAATTTAATATGCCTTGAAATCTTCACATTTAAAGTCTTGCAGTATCTAGTATATGAAATTGGGCCATCTTCAGAGGACGGCGGAAGACAGGAGGGCCTGGCGGGAGCTGGTCCATGGGTTCGCGAAGAGTCGGACTCGACTGTGCGACTGAACAACAACAACAAGTTATCTAGTATATTTATTTACAGCATTCATACCTGTGCCTTTCTGCTCAAGGCCACCAATTAAACTAACAAAAACAGCATTATGAAGAAAAGATCATACACCCAATTAACCTCAATATTATAATTCTTATCTAAAATGTAGACAGCGCTTAAAACATGGAACAGGAAGGAGTGGTCACTGAGGTAATATCACATGAAACAATCAAACAAAAATCTCAAGCTGCTTGCAGAAGACAGTGCTAGGAGGGGATCCATAATTTTGTGGCATGACAGAGAAGGTGGGGCACCACCCAGCAGCAATCACTTACTCAGACATTCACCACTTCCTTCCCGTAAGCCGCAGACACACTACCTCCCAACAAAACCCCTTTTACATAGGGATACATGTAGTTCCTGCAGTCACAGTTTGCGACCCATCTTAATAGGCTGAGAGCCCTAACCCTTTTACATACACAGGATGTCCTCTCTCCTCCCCCCCCCCCCCCGTCATAAACAGACAGGGAAACCTAATTCCCTATGTCAACCACCCATCACCCAGACACTTCACAGAGCTGTTGGGGTTGTGAACTAAACACTGTTTTCCCTTGTCACACTGCCACCGTTTAGTCACAGATATATGCATAGTGACCAAGGCTTTACTGGTGTGTGTATGTGTGTTTCCTCCTCTGAAACAATGTACATCCAATAAGCAGGGTTAAACAACCAAAAGGAGTTAAATGTTTATTGAAAGTTTAACACAACAGGGGAGTGATTCATACACACACACACACAACTTTTCTCAGTTCTCACACTTTTGAACTTTAATTAATTTCATGTTTGTAGGACTCTTTATTACAAGGTCACTTCACCATCAGTAGCAGGCTACTCTTCTGCCTCCCTCAAATTCAGAATTATTAGCTGCAACACAACTGCTGTCCAATTGGCTTTCACTCCCTCAGTGGTTCCTTTTTATACTCTCCTTTTAATCCATGTTCCCCATGGTGTCCTCCAAACAATTCTGCACTAAAATTGAATTCTACCTTCTTTTTATTATGGGTTTTTCCCCATTCTGCATTGCATTACCTCCCTTCAGTGGTCAGCCCAGTTTCAAACTGTCATTGCCCCAGGTCATTTGGATGCTGTTTTGCCATGGACTTAAATTGCCTCGACTCAAACACAGAGAAAATCTGGAGGGGCAGGCAAATGCAGAAAGGATCTGTCTCTCTACTCTCAACATTCCTTTAGCTTCCATTGGCTGTTCTTGGGGAGAGGCAAAACTGAAGCCATCTGTCACAGCAGTCCTTATGGTATGCTAATCCCCAAACTATAGAGGCCTTTAAGGTCAGCACCAGCACCCTGAATTGATAAGAAAGTCCCTGTAGACAATACAGACCTTAATGGACCAATGGTCTATGGTAGCTTCATGTATGCTAAACTCATGCTAGGAAATATTTGAGTCCATACATAATAACTCATCCTTACAAAGCAAGCCTTTATTTGTCAAAATATCAGCTTTTCTTGAATAGGGGATGGGTCCATCTTCCTTCAACTAGCAAACCCTCCTTATCTAAAATTTGCATGTAATAGTGATTCTGTATGTACTGAAGTTGAAAGAATGCTGGAAGGATACTTGAGTTCCAATTTTCATTCCGCCTGGAAATTCTATGGATTACTTTGCGCCAAGTGCATTTTAAATAAAAAGAAATGCATAATAATCTACCTTCCAGAGATGTGAAAATAAAAGGGATACCTTCAGTTATGATACCCTGAGCTCCTGAGAGGACATATGGTATTCAAATATGTGAATAATTGTATGCAAAGCAGTTTATTATTATGTGGCAATGTTTTAGTTTGAAACATAGAGCTTTAATATATGATTTCACATGACAGATAATTAAAATGAATTGACATTCATGTTTTAGTTGCACGACAGAAAAATCTGCTTAATTTTAAGCATCCTGTCCATCTCCTTTCTGCAGTGCAAGTGGTTCCATTCTGTCCTTTTCCAAAGAGGTTACCTTGTTAAGAGAACTTTCAAAATCAAAGATGAAATCTGAGACTTTCTATTGCTGTGGAAGCTGCTTTAGACTTTGGGATGGATCCTATGGATGTGATCCGCTCATGGTAATATCTTTCCTTACTTCTCCTGACAAAATAGGTGTTTCTGCTGCAGAAAAGCCTCTTGCATCAGCAGGAGACACCTTGAACCATAGGAAGAAGGCACTGTTAGAAATACAAATCCATAGGATGTAAGCCTTTATCAGCTGACTGGATACTGTATCTAATTCTCCCTGTCTTGGAAGTTCCAGGCTATAGTCAATAACAAAGAAGTCAGAACTTTAGTTGTCCTTGTGGCTATTGTCCATATCCTTCATGATGTAATGGGATAATAATAGGCATAACATCCAAATCACAAGATGTCATAGTCCCACTGTACATTGGATTGGTCAGACTTTACCTGGAGTATTGTGTGCAGTTCTGGAGCCTTTACTTCAAAAAGGATGTGGACAGAATGGAACACATGTAGAGAAGAGTGACAAGGATGATTGGGGGCCTGGAGACCAAGCCCTATGAGAAAAGGATGAGGAGCTTGGGAATGTTCAGTCCGGAGAAGAGGGGGTGGATAGGGGACATGATTGCTCTCTTTAAGTATTCGAAGGGCTGTCACTTAGAGAAGGGAAGGGAGCTGTTCCTGTTGGCAGCAGAGGATAGGACTCACAATAACAGGTTTAAATTAAAAGCGGGAAGGTACTGGCTGGGTGTTAGGGAAAACTTTTTTTACAGTAAGAGTTCTGCAACAAAGCAATCAGCTTCCTAGGGAGGTAATGAGCTCCCCCTCTCTGGCAGTCTTTAAGCAGCATCTGCATAAATGTCATGGATACTGTAGGCTAATCCTGCATTGAGCAGGGGGTTGGACAAGAAGGCCCATATGGCCCCTTCCAACTCTATGATTCTATGATTCTATAATGGATCCAAGCATTCTTTTCCTCAAAGAGTCACCATCCTTCAAAGGAAATCTTCCTCTTCACAAAAACAAGTCTATGTCTCCAACCTATTCTAAGGAAGTTTGTGCTTAGTGATAAATATTAAACATTAACTATCATGGATGACATCTGTTCAAAAAGTAAATTCCCTGGAGTGCAATGGACTAGACACATTTCTTCAGAATTTTTCTCAGGGCATTCTTCATCTCTCGGTTTCGCAGGCTATATATCAAAGGATTTACCAAGGGAGTCAGAAGTGTGTAAAAGACAGAGAAAACTTTGTTTAATGCTCTGAGCCTCTCAGTCCTTGGAAGCACATAAACAATCACTAACGTCCCATAGAAAATGGAAACTACAATAAGGTGAGAAGAACAAGTTGAGAAAGCTTTTTTCTTCCCAGTGGCGGATGGGATCCGCATGATGTTCCTGATGATGAATATGTATGAGGTCATGGTTAATGTAAATGGTGGAAAGGTGAATATGGATGCAAATACTGTGATCACAAGTTCTGCAGTGTTAGTTTCCCCACAAGAAAGCTTCATTACTGCAGTTATATCACAGAAGAAATGGTCAATGTCCTTAGGCCCGCAGAATATTAGCTGGGACATCAGGAATATGTATATGGACATCCCTATGAATCCATTGATCCAAGAGCCAGCTGCCAAACGGAAGCACAGCTTGGTGTTCATAAGACAGACATAATGCAGAGGTTTGCAAATGGCTAAATACCGATCATAAGACATCATTGCTAAGAGATAACATTCTACAGCAGCTAAAGAGGAAAAAAAGTAAAACTGGGCAATACAACCCCAAACAGAAATGGTGCCATGCCCGGTCAAGCAGCCAGCAAGCATCTTCGGCAGGATGGTGCAAACTGTGAAACTATCCAAGCAGGAGAGGTTACCTAAGAAGAAATACATGGGGGTATGAAGCTGTGGTTCGGAAATCACTAAGGCAACAATGAGGATGTTCCCGGCCATAGTGCAGATGTAGATCAGCAGAAAGAGGAAGAAGAGAGGAATCTGCAGGTGATGGGCATCCCCAAATCCCAGGAGATTTAATTCAGCAGCAACCGTTTGATTTCCCCATCCTGCACTGGCCATGTCTTATTCTTCAAAAGAAAATGAAATGGTATTAGTTTCATGATCCCTACATATGTAACCCACATACTCATCGCTGTTGTCTTCTTCATCATCCTCATCCCATAGTAGACAGCTGAACTATGGGTTCAGGAGCAAATACTTCTGCTTTAGGAGTAAATATTTTAGACATGTAAATTACTAGTAATTGTAACCACTGGTGATTTATTATAGTCTGTCTTCCTTATCACTGCCAAACTTGTATCCACTACTTGGATTGTTCCCATGAATATTATGAATTGACACTTGTGTGCTGAACTTCATAGGTGATTCTGAGCAATCAGTATCCTAAAATTATTTTGTTGACACTCATGTCTTTTCTCTATGCCTTGCCTGTGAGAGTATTAGATTTTTCTGGTCACCATCTGATACCCACCAGGAAGTGTCTTAGTACCACAATGATGAAGGCTATTACATTCCCCACCACCACCACTAATGTAGATATTTTGATGGGCATAATGAGATGGATTGGCCCAATAAAGGAAGCCATGGCAATCTGTTTGCAAGACCTGAATAAGGCTGTTAATGGTAGAACATTTTGGAGGTCATCAGTTCAAAGAGTCACCATAAGTTGCAACCAACATAATGGCACATAACATAGATAACATACTTTCTTTTCTGATGTTGCATCAGAAACATATCTAGCTTGCACAGTTTGGTTTGCCTCTTCTTAAGCATGCCTGCAGTGTGCTCAGCAGGACTGACAGTTCTGAATAATAGAGCTTTGAAACTGAACTAAATGTTTAATTCTAACAGGTTAACTTTTAATCAGGCTTCCTATATGCTTTGCATTGTATATTTTGATGCTATTTACTTGTCAAGCAAGATTTACAATACAAATTAAAGCCCATGTCCATTTAAAAATGTTATCAAATAAACAGGGTTGAAATCTGATAAATCACAAGTGCCTACACAATATAAAAAATGGTAAAGAGATGTTTGGTCAGGATTTTGTGCAACTAATTATATGTTATATATTTAATATTTTTCTATTCTATTGCTCCAAAATGTTACTATCAGAGACATATCAAGATATAAGGAAACCAATGTAAAACTGTACAAAATCAGTGCAACCTAAATTACAATCCCTAAACAATCACCAGTGAAAAATCAACCCCATATCAGCATCAACAAAATCATAACCACCCGACTGGGAGGGGGGGGGATCAGAAGTGAAAAGTCAGTAAAACATCAAGATTCTCAGCATAAAATTATAAGACAGTAAAGAACCAATCAAAGAAAACAATCCAAAACAATATAGAAAATAGATTAAAAGTATAAGATATCCAAGTGGCCAAACAGCCAGGTAGAATATAATAAACTCAACTAAAAACTTGGGATTTTTTTTAAAAAATCTCAGCCTAAAGAAAATAAACAGCAGGCTGACTTGGTGGTGGGGGAGAGATGAATCCCCCCACAACCCAGCTCCTTGTTGCCTTCCACCTGAGTTTCTTGGAGGGGATATGCAGAGATGGGCTTGCAAGAATTGTGCCACTAGAGTTTATGTTTTTGGTGCAAGTATTAATCTTGTGGAGTATAGTTAGGCAAAGCAATTATTTATTAATCTTTTCTTCACAACCCCTTCCATATTAGCTATGTTGTTTCTCCAGATCTCTTTTTTGTTAGTGTATTGTGACTCTTAAGCCAGTATGGTTTAGCAATTAGAATGAAAGGGTAGGTAGGAGATGGGAAACCTAGGTTCCAATCTCTATTGAGTCACAATGTTCAGAGGATGATCTCTGGCCTCTCTCTCTCTCTCTCTCTAACTTTCATGTTCAGAGGATGATCTTGGGCCTCTCTCTCTCTCTCTAACTTTCACTGGGTTGTTGTGAGGTTCAAATAGAGAAGGGAGAACTGTATGCCACCCTGAGAAAGTACAAGGGAGGGTAGATAATAATTTGACTGGTCTATTTTTATCTTTTAAAAATGTCTGAAACATTATTTATAGTCACCAGGATGTCATCCCCAAGTTTATAATAATCACTGTTTTCCAACTTTTGGGGAGTGCCTTATATACTGATAAATGATAAATGAACCCAGGATTCCTGAATATTTCACAGGATTCTAGAATATGTTTTGAGCTCGGAGAGTTGAGTAGCTAATAGCATAACTAAACAGAAAACTGGGTAATACCCTGCTTGAATCTTACCCAAGCGACAAACTTCCTTAGTTTCTTTCACACCTCAATTTGCAATTTGTAATATGGAGATAGTAACACTGTGATCTTTACAACCCCCTTCTGAAGAGATTAGAGAGATAGATTATGTGAAGTGGCGTTATACTCCGAACTAGATTTTCTATTCATGCTAGACTTTGGATGAACCTGTTGGAAGCAAACATCACCTTTCTGGCAGACTTAGTACATGACCTGGACCATACCCATTACTCTCCTGAATTTGCCCCGCTAGGTCAGTTTTGGTTCATACACAATTGCCAACAACATTTATTAATCAGAATGGGAGAGTCCTCTGGCTTACCTTATTAAATGTTTACCTATCTGAGTGATTTTAACGATGGATAGAAGCCTAAGCAGCTGTTTTCCTGTAGGCTGGAAGATCTTTTGTCTTTAGTATATAGGTGACAAAAAATTTTGTATGGTCCCTTCATTGTATAATTCGAGCTGCTCTCAGAAAATGAGTTTTTATATGTAGCATGCTTCCTTCTGCCCAGTGTGTTTCTGTTCTCAAGGGAAACTTGAGGATATTGTCTTTTCCAGATGACTCATTAAACATAACTTGATTGGGCAATAAACGCTTCCCTAATTATAAGACATTTTCAAATAATAAACAAACACACTACCCTAAAGATGAGTTATGGCTAGGAACTTTGGCAACAGTCATGGCTGGCAGATAAAGGTCTGTATAGCTTTGTAAATATAAAAGGGAAAAAATAAAGCTGAAGGATGCTATTTGCACAGTTCCTTTGAGGAATGAACTAGACATTTGGGAAAACATTGGGCTGTCATCAGAAGAGGAATCTGCTACCCTAGTTCTTCCCTGTTATTCTTAACAACAGATAGCAAAAGTCTCGTACAATTTTGCATCTGTTGTATTTAGGGACGCACCCCACTTACATTTCTGCCAGGCTACATCTCCCAAACCTCAATGTTTAGATGAAAGATACAGTACTTTTAGTAAATAAAATGTTTATTTAAAACATTTTGTACCATGCCTTTCCCTAGTTTGTATGCAAGCACAGTGTTTGAGACTCTGGAGAAGGAAACAGGACAGGAAAGTTACAGTGAAGAATGAGAACTGCCCCAAACAGGAAAACAAAGAATAAGGAGGAGGGACTAAAGAAGCCAAAAAGCCACAGAGTTTGGATGAGAGATTCCCAAAAGAAGAGGAAGATACAAGAAGTAGCTAGTAAGGCCATAAGGCAATGACCCAGGGCAAAGCACAGTCTTGGGGCTCTCCTCTTGCATCATCCCAAACTCTGTCAATAATTATCATGATGGATAGCAGTCTTTCTGTAGCAGTAGTAAAAGAGTAAGGGTCCAGTAGCACCTTAAAGACGAACAACATTTGTAGCAGGGTATGAGATTTTCTGAGTCACTGCTAATTTCTTCAGATACAGCTAGAATGTGAGTTCATCTGTCCTCTATATTGGAAAGTGGAGTGATTTCAGATGTGGAATGACATTAGCATGCAAATAACAATAGCAGGTGAATGACAATGGCAGGCACAATTGTATTAGGTGAGATATGCAGAGGGATAGTGATGTGGAGAAATCAGCATTGGTAATAAGATAGGAAACCTAGGTCTCAATTAAGACCAGGTGGATGCATTGTCTTGAGCTTCATTATCAGTTGCAATTCAGCAGTCACTCTTTCTAATTTCCCTTTGGAAATCCTTTGTAAGAAAACTGCTACTCTTAGGTCAGCAACTGACTGTCCTGGAAGGTTAAAATTTTCCCACACCTAGCAAAGGGAAAATTACAGGGGAACCAGTCAACTCATAGGAACAGACTAATTTAGCACCTTACCTATGTAAATACCCCTACCCAGAAGAAGGATAAAGGACAATAAGGTCATACCTAGGGAACAGTGAGAGGAGGAAATTCCAAGATAAATGTATCTCTTCCTGCTAGAGAGGAATAAATTGAATGACATGGGCAATCTTAGAGAATCCACTGGGAGGCTGGGGCTGTGGTCAGTTGCCCCTCCAGTGTGGGGCAGTGTGGACACCAAGAAGAACCTCTCTCTGTCTTGGCCGTATTGTCTCAAGCAGTTAAGAAATAAGCCATTCTTGTTTACACCTGGACTCAGCACATAGTCTGGGGATCACAATGGGGTATAAACACATACAGAGGAACTGATATAATGAAATACACCTGACTACTTAAAACTCCAAGAATAAATAGCCCATATCAATTTAATATTTTTAACATATGTACAGAGTTTAGGTAAAGATGATATGTGGTTTTATCACCTTTTTAATATTTGTGTTTGGTGTGATCTTTTTACAGATCACATGGGCATTTTTATTGGTTGTTTTAACATGAAACCTGGTCTCTGTACCCACATTAAGCTTTATTCGGTCACACCTTCCAAAGAGTGAGAATGGGATGAGGCCATAGTTCCCTCTAAACTGCACTAGGGGGCGCTGGTGCACAAACTTTTTAACAGGCAGTGCAGGGATTACTGCTTCAGCCCTCAAGGCATTTCCCCCTCCATTGGAAACAATGGAGGATGGGGGCACCTCCTTCTGGGGCCCATAGAATTGGGCCTCCGCATCCAGTCTTTTTGAAACTTGGGGGGGGGGTGTTGAGGAGAGGCACCAGCAGCTATGCTGCAAATTTAGTGCCTTTACCTCAAAAAACAGCTCCCCCAGAGCCCCAGATACCGATGAGTGAAGTAAATATAATTTAAAATAATTTATTCTGAGATTTTTACAAGGTTATGGAAATAGTCTTCTAAAAATAAATTATGTGATGGCCAAATGTAGACTCACTCACAACTTTAATACTACTTGGTTTTGGTTTTGCTCATGAGGTAGACTTTCTGTTCACAACACTGTGGAGCTTAGAGGGAACATTGGACGAGGCAGGAAGTTTTTCATTTCCACTGTAGCTAGTATGAATGAAATATGAGACACAGCATACAGGCGGGAGGTTTAAATGACAATGAGACAAAGAAGTCTACATGTACTAATCCTTCTAGCAGGAGGTGCTTTTCAGATTCCTTGGTGGCAACAGAAATACTCAAAAGAATATAGCAGAACTATAAGGGAAATAAGGGAAGATGGTACCTTGCAGGCTGGAAACCCAGGATAGCAGCAGAATTTGAAAACTCCTTAGTGAACAGGAATGGGTCTTACAAGACCATTTCCTAACAGACATACTTAAGTTATTGTTGTTGTAGTAATTATTATGGACTGTCACAGCCAGATATTTGACTAGTAGACGGTGTAATCGAAAGTCCCAAAGAATCTTTGTCTTATATAGTACTAGGAGTAAGGCCCATTGTGGAAATAAATACATTGAGCTCTAGAAAGATGCTCTGGGCAGGTGTCCTGGCCTTGGGCACTCAGTGTCAATTTGCTGTGGCAACCTCAGCAGGGTATAATGACACCGAGTCCACCATTTTCTCCAGAGGAACTGATTTCTGCTACCTGAAGAACAGTTGTAATTTTGAGTGCTCTCCAGCCTTCACCAGGAGATTGGCAACAATGGTTCCCCAGGAGGGAATGGCTGGTTTGGAGGGTGGAGTCTATGGCATTGTACCTGTCTGAGGTCCCACCCCTCCTCAAACCCCACCCTCTCCAGGCTCCACCCCTCAAATCTCCAGGAATTTTCCAACCTGGCATTGGCAACCCTATCTCCTTCCCAGCCAACCATCAAGCTACCTTGATCTGCTCCTCTGACTTCAGCTTTCCATCTACTTCCCCCTCCCTCCTGGAGGGGGAAAGAGGGGTTACCTTTGACCACCAAAACAATTCAGATGATGGGACTACCATGGACTGAAGCCATTCATGATAGGGGATGTAGTAAGGGGAATTTTGCCTGGGACTAGAGTTGAATTAAAGTTCTGTTTGGAAAGTCCAAAGTATGCCTCAGACCAAGTTAATTGCTTCTGTAGGCACCTGTGCCTAAGGAATTCAAAAGATAACAGGCTTAGAACTTTCTAGGGATTTAACTATTCATGAGGGCATCAAGTTTGTTGTCTGCAGTTGGTAAGGTGCAGAAAAATATTCTAGTTGTATATGCCCTTCTGAATATTTTACTTCTGAATGGTATGAAGGCTACTGGATCTTCCACCCTTAACCATTCCGTTCTCTGTTCTGGATCTTGCATTCTTTATTATTTTTATTTGGTTCAAATAAATGTATTAGTCCAGGGTTATTTTTGCGGTTTCTCCCTAGTGGATCAATGTCCAACATGTCATTTTTGACATTTTAATGTGCTTTCAAATATATCTTAAACGTCCAAGGACCTGAGGCATGCAATATTTTGTTGCAAATTCTACTAATAGTATAGTCCTCTCCCACTAGAGGACTCCTTTGTAGTGAATAGTGGATTAACCTTTAATGGATGAGAAATGTTGGATCCAACCCACTGCCAGTAAGTTAGTAGATCTTTCCAATACTTCAAATAAAATCTAAAAATTCAGATAAGAACCTCAAAGGAAGATGTATACATTATATTAGTTCAATAGGTATCTGTGAGATTACCCTGCATGTTCTATGCTTGGAAGAACCTCAAAGGAAGATGTATACATATTAGTTCAATAGGTATTGTGAGATTACCCTGCATGTTCTATGCTTGAACAATGGTGTACTGTCGGATCCTCATATAATGAGAGCATTGAACATTTTTATACCATGTAAGTATTGTGCAGGGAGGGAAGGTGGCATGTATAGCCCAGTCTCATCAGATCTCAGAAGCTAAACAGGGTCAGTACTTGGATAGGAGACCACCAAGGAAAGGCAATGGCAAACCACCTCTACTTCTCACTTGCTTTGAAAACCACTTACTTGGTCACCATGAGTCAGTTGTGACTTAGCAGCACTTACTTGCATATATAAGTATGGGACAATATTTTTCCAGGTTTTTTTTAAAGAAGTTTGACTCCAGTGGCACCTTTAAGACCAACAAAGTTGTATTCAAGGTATAAGCTTCCATGTGCATGCAGTTCCTCACAGATATCTACTGCTTGTACAGTTATTTTAGTAGTTACTTGTATTCATAGTAGAAGTGGCAGTAGTTCTGGTAGCAAACAGAGTAGTCCTACTGAAATAGAAATTAATCAATAGAAGCACGATTGTTGTTCATTTTGGAGGATAGGCTTTGATTTGTATCCCAGGGTAGCATAAATCCAATTTGGATTCTGACCAGTCTCTAGTAGGTCCTAGATGGTGCCTTCAAACGATCTGCTGGCTTGTTCTATCCATGTAGGAACTCAGCTGGAAACCCTATTACAGATGAAGATCTGTCCAAAGTACTCAAAGAAGTTGCCAGGGCTTCCATAGATCAATGGATCTGAGACCAGGTAAGTGATCTTGTCTAAAGCAGGAAGTTCTGTGTGTATACAGAGTTTCATGTTTTGATATAAAACTATTATATGCAATTCAATATAGCCTGTTGCTGTATTCCGATGGAATGGTTTGTCACTATGAAAATGAACTTGGGAAGTTCTGGGGCTCATGTGTTCCTTTTCCATCACTCATGGCTCCAGTACCAAAGACTTCTGGTTCACAGCAAATTATTATTATTAAGTCTCAACCACAAACAAGGGTTTGTTTCTTTTCTATAAACCACAATTCCAAACCATGGTTGTTTAATCTCGGTTTGCTGTTCTAGTATGCAGGCAAAAACAACAACAACAACAAAACTAAATTATAATTCACTTTGCAAGTAAAATATTTTTTAAAGTCTGCTAAGCAAGTTTTTTTTAAGTCTGATGTCAATATAGTTTGATTGAACACATATGAAGCTGCCTTCTACTAAATTATACCATTGGTCTATTGAGATCATTACTGTCTATTCAGATTGGCAGTGGCTCGCCAGGATTTATGCAGAGATCTTTGACATCATCTGCTACCTAATCCTTTTAGTTAGAGATTTCTGAGACTGAACCTGGGTCTTTTTCTATGCAAAGAAGCTCCTTTGCTAGGGAAGTATGACGTCTTCCCATAGTGGCTATTGAAAACATTGCCAATGTGTGTTTCTAGTCTACAGCATTCTCATTGGGAGTTTCTTGCCAGAGTCTTCATCTCACACGCACACCCTGCTGGAAGGAAGGAAATGGCTCGACTATATGGCATAGCATGTCCATCAGTAGGCAAACACTTCATTTAATATCAGCCTGATGCTACTACCCACAATGCAATGTGTAGGTCAGTTGTGATATGGCTGCACAACATAACAAAGGCACATGATCAGCAGAGCCACATGGTTTAGCTCTTGCTAAACATCATCACTTTGGATTGAGGATGAGGGGGCCTTGACATGTCTCTATGATCCATGTAACTAAGAAAGCTCTTTTGCTTAATGTGTACATTAAAAATATATGAGCTACAAGTTTACATGTGTCTTATGTACCTTTATATGTTCACACATTACTTCAATGCTTTCAGATGGTTTCAGTCAATTCACATTGAAAGAAGGAGAAATTCAGTTTTGTATGATATTCAACATTTTTACAATATTCCCCAAAAAGAGTGGGGGTCGATGTATTTTGGACCACAGGTAATCAGTGGGGTTAACTACGTTTACAAGGTCGAATGTTGAGAACATGAATTTAAAAGAAATATTAAATAAATTAGTCCCAGCACATTTTAATGAAACAATGTCCAGTGAAGTGATACACATGCAATGTCTCGGAAGTCACTTGTAGCTATTTGGCACAATACTTGTGGTTTTTCAAAGCAACATTCCCCCAGTGTGGCATCTGCTTCATGTTCCAGGAAACTGATCTAGGCCATTGTCTGGTGGGGCTTGTGGTTTGCAGGTTGTTCACACCTTGAAACAGCCCTTGCCAGAGGGACTGGAGGATGGGTAAGCTGTGAGCCTCACTGATTTGTGGGACTCATTCCAGGAATAGAAATAATGGGCCAGCCCTCTCCAAGAACACCACGATTCTTCTCTGCAGCATCTGGTTATAATTATACATTTAATATTACTACTTATATTATCATATGTGTGTGTTTGGTGAAGTGATGTGCCAGGCATGCAGTGATTTGGCTCTTTTGGTTGATGGTAATTGCGAATGTAGCTCACCATGAGCCTAAGGGTGAATACTGTTGGTCAAGACCCTAGTGTATGGGCTCAGGCACTATTGCCACTGTCTGAGCTGTTTTGTTTTGTTTACAAAGAACTGCAATATTTATTTAGTATAGTGAATAGTTAGCAGCTAGACCCTAGTGTATGGGCTCAGGCACTAGTGCGACTGTCTGAGCTTTTTTTGTTTTGCTTACAAAGAACTGCAAAATTTATTTAGTATAGTGAATAGTTAGCAGCCTATTTTTAAGTAGAATTGAAACAGCAGAGATGATCAGGGCTGATGCATCAACAGGCCTTGTAGCTTCCCAGAAGACTGGACTGCCTCATATTTTAGTGAATATATTTTAATGCAGATATTTTTGCTCACAAAAAAAAAAATTGTGAAAACATATGCACATGTTGCTGGACATGGAATAAGGTTCTGCACATTGTGTTTTTTCAGTAAGTTCTGCCACCACTAGGAACACTGTGTGCCTGATGTAATTTAAATAAGAACCTTAGCACGATTAAATTGCCATTTTAAAAAGTTATATAACAGACAGGGTTGCCAACACTACACTGGGAAATTCCTGGAAATCTGTGAGTGGTACCTGGGGAGCTGGAAATCCATAGAGTCCATCCTGTGAACTTTTCATTCCCTCCAGGAAAATAGATCTCTGTAACCTGGAGAGCAATTGTAATTCTGGGGGAACTCCAGGTCCCACTTGGAAGTAAAGGTAAAGGTTTCCCTTGCTCGAAAGCCAGTCGAATCCGACTCTAGGGTTGCGGTGCTCATCTCCGTTTCAAAGCCGAAGAGCCAGCACTGTCCCACAGCCTGCAGTTCAGCGTCTTAACCACTTGAGCCACCGCAGCTCCACCCACTTGGAAGTAGGTAACCCTAATAACAGAACACTTCTACTGAAATGGAAACTGTGCAAAATTACATTTATACAACTTGAAGGGGAAACAGAGTGTAGTAAAATTTCCCTGCAGTTCTCAAATAACAGATGTCAAGGCATAGGAAAACATGGTGGCCAAGATTCAAATGTAGCTGAGAAATCCGAGACTCTGTGACAATGAAAAGGAAGGAGGAAGAGGCTTAGAGGTAGAAAAGTTGGTTTAGAATGTTTCAGTCAATGAGATCTGATACACAATCTGCTAATCAAGAGTTAGAGTTGTATAATTGAGGCACTGCAAGCAGAGCTTTTTACAGTCATGACTTATACTGTCATTGCAGGTTGAGTTGGTGAGAAAGATGTGGGGCCAGAATTTGTCCTCTGTATATGAGTTCACTCTTTTAGGCTTCACCAGTCCCCCCACTTTGGAGCCTCTCCTCATGGTTACATTCCTCGCCATGTCTCTGGCCACTGTGATTGGAAACAGCCTGATTATCTTCTTGGTCTGGACTGATTCCCACCTCCACACAGCTATGTACTTTTTCATTGGGAATCTTTCTTTGCTGGACATCCTCTTCACATTGATCACAATCCCTCAAATGCTTATCCACATGGCCTCTGGGATTAGGACCATCGCTTTCAACAGATGCATGGTCCAACTCAACCTGACTCTCTCTTGTGGGATGACTGAATGCTTCATCCTGGCTGTCATGGCATATGACCGCTATGTAGCTATCTGTCAGCCACTGCGTTACCCCACCCTGATGAGAATGCAGGTGTGCATGCAGATGGCTGGGGCCTGCTGGACTGGGGCATTCCTTAATGCTGTGGTGTTGACATCAGTCATGGCATCCTTCCCTTTCTGTGGGCCCAATGAGATCAACCATTTCTATTGTGAGTTGCCACCTATGCTACAGCTAGCCTGCATGGACACATACATGGTGGAGGTTCTCATCTTTGCCCTCAGCGTTATTGTCCTCATGATGCCTTTCACCTTCATAGTGATCTCTTACATCCAGATTGCACGGGTGGTGTTCAGCATGAATTCAGCCAAGGGACGCCAACGGGCATTTTCTACCTGTGCCACACATCTCACTGTCGTCACATTGTTCTATACTACCATTGGCTTCACTCACTTGCAGCCCCGCTCCAACCGTGCTTCAGATCAGGAGAAGAGAGCTTCAGTCTTCTATGCGCTGGTCTCCCCAATGCTGAACCCTGTCATCTACAGCTTAAGGAATAAGGATGTTAAAGGGGCTTTGTCCAAAATGATGGGGAAAGCTGCTTAAGTTGTCATCCACATGGAGCATTGTTGCATGTACACAATCTGTTTTTTCTCAGATATTTGGGTCATTACATCAACAGTAGGAGGTGATTTTGTCGTTGTTGCTTAGTGAATGGGCAGATGTGTACTTAAATTACCTTAACAGTCTTTCATCATTCCCCGGGAAACTGGGAATTGTAATTTGCATTGAGATGGGTTAGGTTGGTCTAGGGATCCTTAACAAAGCATTCTCAGATTTTAAATATCTGCACAACACTTAGAATGATCTACATGAAACATTTAATCAGTTTTAGTCCAGCTTGTTTTTTTCAGAACATGATCTACATGATCTACATGATCTACATGAAACATTTAATCAGTTTTAGTCCAGCTTGTTTTTTTCAGAACAATTATTGCCCCCCCTCCCCCTCAGTTGAAAGAAGGAGACAGACACAGTGCTGGGATAACTAAGGGTCACCTTATTTATTCAGCAACTGAAAGCAGCAAGGTCAACCTGACAATGCAGAATGGCAAGGCCAGGGGTCTCCCCCAACCCGTCCTTGCCACATTAGGCAAGCCTCTTTGCCCCTGGCCCGAGCCATAATTACGTGGCTTGCAGCTGCACCAAGCCCCTCCAGCCCCCAAGCAGCACAACTTAGGAGGCAGGGCTATCCAGGGGGTTCCTACAGGCAGCCTGCATTCCCAGCCCTGAGCCACACAAACTGAAGCCTGGTCTTGACAGACCACTTGCCCCCCCAAAAAGGTGGGGGGAGCCAATTGATGCTCCTCAATCCACTTCTCCTTACCCCACACTATCCCGCCAAGTGACCAACCTATTTAAATGGCACCACCAGGCCAATTGCCCAATACCCCTGCTGATGGTGTAGGGTAGGCGAAAATACCCTCCTCATAATAATATCAAGTGCTAAATACAAAGTAATGAAGGAGGTAGTGGGATCACAGTGGCAGGCCTGTCCTTCAGTTTACCTGTGCTTGATATATTTTGGGTAAAGAGGCCTCCATTGAATGGTCTCCATTAAATATACATAAACTCACACACATCTGGGTGCTGGCCCATAGCTATGGTGGGGCTATTGGTGGCTCCGCCCCCTCTCTTAAAGGGACAGCCCCACAAGGTTTCTGTCCTCCCTTGTCGATGAAGTCTTCAAGCAACTGCATGTGGAGGAGTGGGGAATCAAACCCTGCTCTCCCAGATTAAAGTCTGCACTCCTAACCACTACATCAAACTGGCTCCAGAAAGGGGGTTAAAGTTTAACCACCCTCTCTGCTCAGCTGGCTGGCAGGAGAAGAGAGGGGGTGGCCGTGTGGCTTTGTTGCCAGCTGCTGAGTCTTCTCCCTTCTAGCAGCTCTTGATGGTGTGCCATTAACATCTGCATTGTCCATCCGGAGCTTGGGGGTGATCCTGAATTCCTCCCTTTCAATGGTGGCTCAGGTCATGAATGTTGTTAAACTGGCATTTTGCCACCTTTGCCAGGTTAAAAAGTTCCCTCTGATTTAGCCACAGTGATCCATGCAACAGTCACCTCCAGGTTGGACTACTGTAACTCACTCTATATAGGGCTTCCCTTGAGACTGACCTGAAAATTGCAACTGGTCAAGAATGCAGCTGTGTGGGTTCTGACAGAAACATCTTTCAGAGCACATATACAATCGGTGCTTTATCAGCTGCATTGGCTCCAAATTGAAGACAGGATCAGGTTCAAGGTTTTGGCGGTTCAAGGTTTTGGTGCTGACAGTCTGGGACTGGCATATCCTCAAGACTGCCTATCCTGGTCTCCCCCAAAGAATGTTACGCTCTAGTGACCAAAGTCTGCTGGTGATCCTTGACCCAAATAGCATCTGGCTGTCCTCAACCAGGGGCAGGGACTTTTCAGCCTCGTGGAATACTCTTGCAGGGCCTGCAAAACAGAGTTGTTCTACCAGGCATATGGCTGAGGGCAGCGACTGGCTCTATCTTGACAGTTTCCACCTTGGATTGACCTCATCCCTTTCTCCCCTTTTCCCTTGCCCTTTTCTTCTCATCAGACAGAGAGCCAGTTTGGTGTTGTGGTTAGGAGCACAGACTCTAATCTGGGAGAACTGGGTTTGATTTCCCATTCCTCCACATGCAGTTGCTGGAGTGACCTTGGGTTAGTCATACATTTTTTCAGAGCTGTTATCTCAAGGGCAGTTCTTGGAAGAGCTCTCTCAGCCCCACCTACCTCACAAAGTGTCTGTTGTGGGAAGAAGAAGGGAGAGTGATTGTAAGCCACTCAGAGACTCCTTCAGGTAGTGAAGGGCAGGTTATAAATCTAATCTCTTCTCTTTTTCTTTTATACCTTACTCCCCGTGAGATTTTACACCGTCTCTTATCTGTATACTGGGATGTATTTATTTATTATGTAATTTATTGTATTTTATGCTATTTATTGTGATTTATCAGTCTCATGCATTGAATGTTTTTACAAATGATGCTACCTACTCTGAACCTGGTTTCCAGGGAGACTGAGTTATAAATTTAATTAACTGCAGCAACAACAGCAATAATAATAATAACCAGAGAAGCTCAAGTCCCTTTTCAGAAGGAAGAGGAGTAGAAATTGACTGAAAGTCATTGTGCTAGCCTCCATAACTAAGGCCCCGGTCACACGGGCAGGAAAATGTGTGGGGGGGAGCGTGGCTGTTTGCCCCGGAGCAAAATAACGCACGGCTGCGTGATCAGACGTCCCGTTGAGGTCCCATGGTTAGGGGGGAAGGTGCCGATCACAGGACAATCCTGCAGCGTGGCAAAGAAGCGGCCTCCTTAGCAAAAGGCTCCAGGTTTATCCCCTTCCAGGGCTGCAGAGGAATGGGATGTGTCCTCCGTCCGGTCCCCTCCAGAAGGAGCTTCAGCTGGGCTGCTCTTCCAGCGCCTCTACCTCTGCCGCCTGGTGCAGAGAGTTCCTCTCGAGCAGGCCGAGCCAGGAGTGGGGGGGTGCAGAAAAGAGGAGGGGGCTGTGTTGTTTGTTTTTAAACCAAGTGTGCACATGTGCCTTTGGGTGCTTGTGCGCATCCCGTGGAGACTTGGGGAAAAAACCTTTTAGTGACGGGACATGGGAGGACACTGGATGCCATGACCTACCACTGGAAACGTGATCAGGTGCCCGCCCTTGCCCCGCGGTTTCTGGAAACTAGTACCTTGGAGGTACTAGTTTTTTACCCCACATCTTCGGCGGTATCATATACTGGCTCTCTATATTTCTGAGCAATGCAGGTCCTCCAACTCAGGACCTCAGTATATGCCAGGGACTCAAGGTTAATTTGGTAGCGTGCTCAGATATCCTGAGTCCCCTTTGTTTCCCAAGGCAATCAGGCTCAGCTTAGGAGAGGCAAGGAGGGCACATAAACAGTCTCTACTGCCCAGAGATTCATTCAGACTCCCAGCTTATAAAACATAAAGGTTTAATTGAAGAGGTTAAAACAAACAGGGGGAGTTTACACATAAAATAGACAATAGACAAATCCTAACCCTAACTATGCTAGCTATCCTAAACAAATGGTTTGTTGTTCCCTTTTCCCTGGAACTCCACCTCCGTTTTGGCTCGGCTACTTGCTTCAGAGTTCGCTCTGCCAAAGCTTGCTTGCTTACAGACACTCTTGGTCTTCTAAGCAGCCCTGCACCCAGACTATACCTCACGGTGAACAGTTCAAGAAGATCCTTGCCGCGGCTCTTGGCTTCCTCAAGGCCATGTGCAGCACTCCTGGCATTCGTCAAGCTGTCGCCTTCAGTTTCCTGGCTTGCTTGGAACGCGTAGATGTGTGTATTCGGGCAAGTTCATGAGTCTTCCTTCATCAAGAATGCATGACTCTGAATTCTGCCTCTAGGACCGGATCTTTATTCTTAGATTCCCCAATCCCCGTCCTAGTCTAATTAGGGATTGCTGCCTTAACCAGCTGTTTCCCATTTACTTATATTATAGACATTCTGATTCTGACTAAACTTACAGACGTTTATCTGAGATGATCCTGCAAGTCAGTATCTCTGGCATGACAGGTGGGAAGCCTTGGGTTCGCCACGGGAGCTCTACACTTCCCAGATGTGGCACAGTGATCATGCCCGGGAAATCCGCCTATCTTCCGTCTCTGTAGCAAGGCTAATGCTCCGTGTGACCGCAGCCTAAGTTTCTTTTTCTACTAAACCCCCTGATTACTTTAATAGTATAATTCAACATGTTAACATTTTGCAGTCTATGGGTGTCTTTTCTTGCATCTATCCAACTACCAAAAAGACATGTATGACGTGGTGACTCATTTACTGGCAGCAGCAAGAATAACACTAGTTAAGTGTTGGAAAAAGGATAAGATACCAGATAGATGGGATTTTATTAATAAAGTGATTGAAGTGATAGAAATGGACAATCTAACACAAAAACTCCATGGGAGTATGAATTCTGTTTTTCAAAAAATTTGGTCAAATGTATATAAGTGGATTGAAATGAATACGTGAGTAAACCTAACATCTATTAATAACTGTTAAACCAGATATGTTTAAGCAGGGACAGAGGAAGGATCCATTTTTAATCGTGATGCATGAGGTTTGATGTTTTGTCTTTGGTGGTGGGTACATGTTAAATGTTTATATATATATGTATATAACAATAAAAAAATTATACAAAAAAACCCCACATGTATGACAGCAGTGTGAGAGTTGTCCATTGTGGTCTTCAGTACCATATAGCTTGTTTCATCAATATGGGCTTCAGCACCACTATCTTTTATGAATACAGCATCCTATATCCTTTGAGATTTCATAAATTGTTTTTCTTTTTGTTATGGTTGGTCAAAAGTTTTGTTTGGCAAGCCCTGAACACACAAGTTCAAATTAATTGCTTCCCTATGTTCCCTATCCCTAAGGAATGTAAAAGTTAATAAGGTTGGAGATTCTCAGGGGATTTATCAAATCTTGAGTGCTTCAGACAAAATGAAATTTAGTTTGTGTTGCATCAAATATACATTCATTCCTTAATCCAAATAGCCACCCTATGCAAAAGGCTTGAATCTGGATTCTGCTGAGGTTTCAACTTATTCTTAACCATTCTATTCTACAGGTTAGGAAAGGCACTGCCAAGAAGGCCTGCATGGTTAACAATGTAAGTCATGGAAGCAGTAAAAGGTGAAGAGATTTCTTTTAAAAAGTAGGTCTGCCCAAATGAATTGAACAGGAGGGACCACAGGCTCTGGCAAAATAATTAGGCATGCAAAAAGAAATTTTGAAGAGCAGATTACTAAAGCATCAAGACAAATATTTTTAAAAAAATATATATCCAGATCAGGAAACCAACCAGAGAAGCAATGGGGCCTTTGGATGAAGGAATTGCTAAATGAAGATGGGGAAATGGCAGAGAAGCTCAATAACCTTTTTTCTTCTGTGTTCACTGTGGAAAGTGTGGGGCACGTACCCATGCTACAGCCCCTACTTTCAGGAAAGAAGTCTGAAGAACTGAGCCAAATTGAGGTAACCAAAAATGAAGTTCTAGACTACTAATGATGGCATATACCCAGGAGTTCTTAAGGAACTCTGATGGGAGATAGTTGATCTACTAACTCATATATATCACTAAATTCAGTCATTTTACCAGAAGGCTGGAGAGTAGCAAATGTGACACCTATTTTAAAAAAAGGAATCCAGAGGGGAGCCAGGAATTTATAGGGCAGTCAGCATAACATCTGCCCCATGCAAATTAATATAAACTGTAATCAAAGATAGACTTGTTAGGCACATAGAGGGGCAAATCCTGTTGAAGGAAAATCAGCATGGCTTCCACAAAGGGAAGTCCTGCCTCACCAAACTTTTGGAATTATTTGAGAATGTGAACAAGCTTGTAGACAATAGTGACCTAATAGAAATTATATACCTGGACTTTCAAAAGGCTTTTGACAAGGTACTTCACCAAAGACTCCAGAATAAATTTATCAGTCATGGAATAAGAGGACAGGTTCTCTTATGGATTTAAAAACTGGTTAAATGACAAAAAACAAAGAGTAGGAATCAATGGACAGTTCTCAGACCGGAGAAAAGTAAACCGTGGGGTCCCACAAGGATCGGTATTGGGGCTGGAACTATTTTATTTCCTTATAAAAGATCTGGGACTAGGACTGTAGTGGCCAAGTTTGCAGATGACACCAAATTCTTCAGGATGATAAAAATCAAGGCTGACTGTGAAGAGTTCCAAGAGGACCTCCACAAACTGGGTGAGTGAGTGACAATGTGGCAAATGAAGTTCGGTGTTGGTAAGTGTAAGGTGATGCATATTGGGACAAAAGAAATCAACTTCAAGTATAGGTTAATAGGGTCTGAACATTCTGAGACTGAGAGGGGAAAAGATCTTGGGGTCATAGTGGATAGCTCAGTGCAGGTGTCAACTCAGTGTGCTGCAGTGGTGAAAAAGGCAAACTCTATATTTGACATTATTAGGAAAGAGACTGAGAATAAAAGGGCCAATACGGTAATGCCCCTGTATAGATCTATGGTGGGCCTCATTTGGCATACCATGTACCATTCTGGTCACCGTATCTCAAAAAGGACACTGAAGAGCTGGAAAAAGTACAGAGGAGGGCAACCAATATGGTTAGAGGGTTGGAGTACCTTCCCTATGAGGAAAGGCTGAAGAGTCTGGGACTTTTCCGTTTAGAAAAGATATGATTGAGGGGGGACATGGTAGAGGTTTATAAAATTATGTGTGGTGTGGAGAGAGCTGAAAAAAAGAACTTTTTCTCCCTCTCCCAAAATACTAGAACTCAAGGGCATCCAATGAAGCTGATGGATGGTAGGTTCAGGACGGACAAAAGGAAATACTTCTTTATACAGAGAGTGATTAAAATGTGGAATTTGCTGCCAGAAGACGTAGTGATGACCACAGGGGGAAAAAAAAGCTTTAAAAGGGGATTAGATAGATTAATTAAGGATAAGTCTATCAGTGGATACTAGCCATGGTGGCTGAGGGGAACCTCCACATTCAGAGGCACTAAACCTCTGAATCCCAGGGTCAGGAGGCAACATCAGGGGAAGGCCTGGGCCTCTATGCCCTGTTGTTGACCATCTAGAGGAACTGTTTGGCCACTGTGTGAGACAGGATGCTGGACTAGATGACTATTGGTATGATCCGGCAGGGATCTTGTTAAGTTCTTATTTTGTAAAAAAATTTTTTTAAAAAAATGCAAATATATTCCAAGCTTCTCAAGAGCAGAGGTACTGGTAATTCTGCAGAGAATACAGGATTGTTACCATAAGAAACATATAGCAGATGAATTTTATGAATCCAGAAGGTAAACCACGAATGGCAGTTTTGTGTGGTAAAAGTATATGTTATCTCTGCCATATGAGTTTCCAAGAAGCTGAGAAATCAATCTTTTTAAGAAGTATGTATGAGACATGTTAACAAATTGCACCATTGCTTATACATCTGCAGGTAATGTAGAAAATATAAAGTCTGTAACTTCATTGATTAAATAATTCCGTGATTACTAAGATTATTGATAAGAGAAATTTTCCGTTACCTTTCACAAGATTAATAAGAAATTTCCGGTCTGCTCCCCGTACTTCACCAAGGACTTTCTGTTGTTTGACTGAGTGTTCTTGAACATTCCACAGGTGTAGAAAGTGTGTTAATTTATATCAAGGTAGCGAGCCAGTTTGGTGCAGTGATTAGAATACACATTAACACATGAACAGTCAGACTATTTGTCTAAGTCTAACTGAAAGTGGCCCTTCAGGATCCCTGGTCGAGATTTTTCAAATAACCTCCTACCAGGTCCTTTAAACTGGAGATGAGAAGATTGAACCTGGGACCTTCTGTGTGGAGATCAGATATTCTACCACTGACTCCTTCTCCTAATGCCAATTTAGCAGAGGTTTTTATCCTTATTCAACCTTTCTTGGTTGTCACTGTCTCCCAGCCTTATCCAACCCACAAGTTTTGAGTAAGGAGCAACCATTTATACTACCCTGAACCTCTTGGATATGGGCAGGGTAAAAATGTACTAAGAAAATAACAAAAACATCATCACTTGTGTCCTGTGGAGACACTAAGTAATCTCAAACCATGATAGCACATTTACATTGACATTCTGAGGCAATCTCTGTTGTGGTGCAGTGAGTGATAAGATTATGATAGTGTGTGGCTCAAAGTGGCATTTAGTTATTAGACGAAAAAAGATTTAGGATTGGCTTGGTTTTCCATGTTAGTGTAGTACAATAATTAGGAATCTAACCTTAAAATAAAAAACTCATGCTTCAAATCATTAGCTATGAAAATGGTTTTAGACACTTCATCATCTTTCAGGCAATCCATCATCTTAGCTACTACCACTCCCATTCAGCACAGAATTAACTGCTTTTTCAATCTGTATACTTTGGCAAATACAATATGTTCTCCAATGGCATTTCATATTGTGCGTGAGCAGGAAGTTTTAGCCTTCTGTTTCTCACATTTAACTTCTCAAATATGAAAAGCTTTTATGCTTGCTACGTTCGATGCCCTCCTTACAGCAGTCCTTTTTCGAAGATTTCAAAATGTTCCCTATTCTCATAGACTCTATATATGTAATGTTGGAAGCCCCAAATCTGTTGCCCATGTACTAATCTACTGTGATTAGGCTGAATTACACCACTCTAATCAATCCACTTTTGTGTAAGATGAAAGGGTACCCTGAGAGAGACTTCTCTCGTATCTTCTATTAGACTGAAGCCCTCATATTACTGGCCCAGGAGCAAGGTATCTGCTAACTGTGATGAGAATCTGAAAATTTAAGGCAAAGCAATGTGAAGAAGAATTACCCCCTCTGTAATGTTTTAATTGCAGTCTCCTTTTCCCCCCCTGATATGTTCTAATCTATGTCAATAAAGGTATTACTGACTGACTGAACTGTTTTTTTATTGTTGTCTTGAAAAGCTCTTTATAAACTGAATGCTTTTAAAATATTGATTGATTTCTGGTTCTTAACCATGATCTTTCTGCAACTTGATTCCCCCCCACACACACACACTCTTTTACCCAGTTCTCCTCCTTACTATAGCTTCCATTCCACATGACTTTTGTCTATGCAGGACCCATAGTCTTCCTAGCTCAGTGATGGAAGTATATCAGGAAGTGCCTCCATACCATTTTGGGGCTTCTTTCATCCATGTGGGACCTCTTCTGCGTATCCCTATGTCCATGAAGATTGTTTGACAGTACAATCCTTTGAACTACTATGAGAATTCCGTAAGTATAACAAAAAAAGCACAGAACAAGAAGAGCTAGTAAAAGGGTCAAGATGAAGCTGTGTTTTAAAGAACACATTTTAAAAAACCCCACCAGTAACATTTCAATGTATTTTAAGCTGTTGATGGTCCTGTGTCATAGCAGCTGCATGCAGTTAAAATATGTCATTTGGGATCTGGAAATTCAAAAGGTCATGTTAAATACATTTAGGCCTTTTCTGACTATTCTCAGGTAAGGGCTTGTGCATCACAACAATGGCCAATTCTATATTGGCTTTTCCCGCCATTGTTTTACGAAACCCACGTTGGAACAGAAATTCCCCTCTGCATTGCATGCTGGTTTCACTTCCTTTGATTATCGGGTTTTATGGTAGCTTCCACACTCCATGCCACTTTGATTGCCAGATTTTATTGTGCCGTCTGCATAAATTTATGGTCATTTTATGGTCATTCAGGGGTGACTTTGCAGTCAGTACGGCACCGTCCCGAGGTATTTGAACGTGGTTTTGAGCTGCACTTTTCCCTCCCATTTGAGAAAATGTGCTAGATGCAGAATCGTCCAATGACATGTGGTTCTTTGCTATACTGAGGCTGTAGTTCTGAATGCAGCAACTTTACCCATAAACGTCTTAAACACCTTGGCTGTGGGAAGAGTTGGAATGTCATGTGTGCAGCAATCCTGAGCACAATGTAAAAGGGTGGAATCATTATCACAGACAGAAATTCAGAAGTGTCAATAGATTTGAGATACTTTCCCCTGTCTCCCTTTTACTGCATTAGGATCAAAATAGTGTGCACTCTCTATGGAGTGTAGAGCTTCATTGGTTCTACGATATACATACATTTACATACATTTACAATCGCAGAAGGAAACATGGCAGATAGGACTGGGACACTAGCAATCACCACAAGAAACTGAAAGACACAAAGACACTAGACAGAGAGCTGATTGAAATAGCTCAATGAGTGCCAGCGGTGAAACAAAAGTGTGGGATGTCAAAGGGATTATGCGTGTGGCATCAGACATAGTACTTCCTGTTGTTATGGTTACTCTTCATTGCAGATAGAGTTTGGTAAGATGTGGAGTCTGAATGGGACATCCGTGAATGAGTTTATTCTTCTGGGCTTCACCAGTCATCCCACGCTACAACATTTTCTCCTGGCAATGGTCCTAGCCATGTCTCTTATCACTCTCCTTGGAAACAGCCTGATCATCTTCTTGGTTTGGGTTGAGTCCTGCCTCCACACAGGCATGTACTTTTTCATTGGAAACCTCTCTTTGATGGACATAGTCTTCACCCTGATCGTCATTCCACAAATGCTTATCCACTTGGCCTCTGGGACAAAGTCAATCTCTTTCAACAAATGCATGGCCCAACTCAACCTGACCCTGTCCTGTGGGATGACTGAATGCTTCATCCTGGCTCTCATGGCATATGATCGCTATGTGGCCATCTGCCAACCTCTGCGTTACCCCACCCTCATGAGAATGCAGGTATGTATGCAGATGGCAGGGGCCTGCTGGGTTGGGGGCTTCCTCAATGCTGCAGTACTGACCATCATCACCACAAGCTTCCCTTTCTGTGGGCCCAACAGCTGGAAGTGATGTAGTGCATTAGTGCACCCTCCATTTTTATTCAGTTCACCTCCTTCCCCACTGGCTTGTGAAACACCAGCAGGGGACTGGGCTCATGGCATATGATCGCTATGTGGCCATCTGCCAACCTCTGCGTTACCCCACCCTCATGAGAATGCAGGTATGTATGCAGATGGCAGGGGCCTGCTGGGTTGGGGGCTTCCTCAATGCTGCAGTACTGACCATCATCACCACAAGCTTCCCTTTCTGTGGGCCCAACAAGATCAACCATTTCTTTTGTGAGGAGCCAGCAGTGTTACCATTGGCCTGCATGGACACCTATGTCGTAGAGATTGTCCTCTTTGCATTGAGTGTGATTGTTCTCATGCTGCCTTTTATCTTCATAGTTATCTCTTATGTCCACATTGCCAGGGTGGTGCTCAGCATGCGCTCAGCTGAGGGACGCCACCGAGCATTTTCTACCTGTGCTACACATCTTACTGTTGTCACATTGTTCTACAGCACCATCAGCTTTACTTACTTGCAGCCTCGGTCCAACCGTGCTGCAGACCAGGAGAAGAGAGCCTCAGTCTTCTATGCTTTGGTCTCTCCCATGTTGAATCCCATCATCTACAGCTTGAGAAATAAGGATGTTAAACGGGCTTTGGCCAAAGTGATGCAAAAATTCAGCTGACAATGATGCACATGGCATTTCTGAATGTGAAGAAACACATGTTCAGTGTATAACCCGTTTAATCCAAATCCAACCCCCCACCCAATTAGTCTTTGCGGGTACCCTATACAACCAATGCCAAAAGTGATGATTGTGTGAACCACCTAGATCATGGCATATTTTGAGGTATAATATTTGATATACAATTGCTGTATGGACCACAGGAAGCTATGTTCTCAGTGGTACTTGAGGTGGGAAGGAGATCTATTGTTTGTGACAGACAATCTTTGTTCTTTTCGGAAACCTCCCTTCCTAATACTTGTAGTATTAAACTAACAGGTGGATTAATGGATGAACCTATCTATACCAGATTTAACAGTCATTCATTCTTTCCAAAGGACTCTGGAAATTGTAGGTGGGAAAATGAAAAATAGGGATCTTGAAACAGAATTCAGGATCGTCTGCTTTCTGCCTTATGAGGAATGTTTGCTTTTTTCCCTGAGAAGTGCTGGGAGCAGATCTGAACATTCGGTCGCTTTTTATTTCTAAATGGGACTACAGTTATGGACTCTTGGTCCCAGTGGCCTTTGGTGAAGTCTGAGACATTTTCTTCCATCACTAACAACTCTTCCACTCTGTCTTGAGGATCTGTATGATCTAAACTGCACACTGAAGCTTCTTCGTTGTGTCCAACAATTTCCCCCCTCCCTTTCTTCTGCATTCCCCTTTTATGTTGTTAGCCTAAACATCATTTGAATAAGCGTGAAAAAGGGACAAGGTTGTCCTTTTTGACCACCAATAAAACTGTCTTTGGGATCATAGGACCTACATGGACTACAGCCATGTGGGATGGGGAGGGCTGAATTGAGGAGAAGAATTGAATGAGACTGAGCCAAAGATGTTGGCTGACCTTATGAGAGATTCTTTGTTTGTCTAGACAAGGCAGAGTTTGAGTATATGTGGTATCAATTTCTAAGGACTACACCAGCCATATTAATCCATCATTCATGAGAGAAAAGAAGAATCTGCTTGGATATTACTCAATTGAGTTATGAATTTGGTGTTTGTTTATTACTTTCTATTTATCTACAACATTTACATTGCATCTTTCTGCCTAACCAGAGCCACTGAGCTGACTAACAATGAACATTATAAAAACAGATCATACAATCAATAAGAACCAAAATTAAAATATGTATGTCCAGAAACAACAATTGAAACTAAGTAGGGGGTCACAGAAGGGAATGGCAGATGCAGCAGACTCTTTCGCTGGGGACATCATCAACATACAATGAACCAGATGGACTTCGTTGTCAATCATCTAAGCATCCCATGGTTATATACAAGACTTTATCCTATCATAGCCTTTCAAGAAGAAGAAAGTGGGCTGAGAAATCAAGAGCTGTCCAGGCCTGTAATAGCTGAGCTGAAATCTGAACACTATATTCAAGACAAACCTCACCCCACTTCCCATTCTCTCTCTCTCTCTCTCTCTCTCTCTCTCTCTCTCTCTCTCTCTCTCTCTCTCTCTCTCATATATTTTATTTCTTTAGCTTTTAAAATCAAAAGACATGCTTTCCTTAGGCTTTGTCCTTTTTATGTCATCAGCAAACATACAGTCAGATACAGAAAGGGAAAGGGGATTATAAAACACAATTATGTATATCAGAAATAATTATATATCACAGAGCATATAAGACAGAAAACATTTTTCCCCCAAGACCCCCTTCATTATAGTTTTTTAAAGACACTTGCTATAAAATACAATGGTACTTCTGTTGGGGTATATTTATATTCAGCATTTTACAGAGCAATCCTGGCAGTGTGGCTGAAAGCACTCTGGGAGCTGAGTAGCCCCTACATCAGTGTAAATCCCATTTACGCCGATGTAAATGACACAATGGTGCAGGCCCCCAGCGGTGCCCTGTCACACACGGGTGCCAGCAATGGGCCACAGTGGCCACCTGTTGGTGCAACTGAGATATAGGCCCTTGCACTGTCTTGGTTGTGGGCAGTTCTGTGGGTGGGGCCAGAGTTAGTCGGCTCCCTGAGCCCTTTCACCTGGGAATGTGCTGGCCCCACTGGTCATTGCCATCTGCAGGGGCAGATTAACCATTAAGCAGACTAAGCAGGTCCTTAGGGCACCAAGGCCAAAGGGGGCACCACAAAGTTGGGAAAAGGGTGAAAAGCTTAGTTTGTACAGTATATTGTGTTATCATATGAATAAATTTTTGTATTGCTGCAACCTGCATTGTATACTTTACAATAGAAGGTTGGCTGAGATGTAGGGAATTCAGTGACCTTATCTCATGAGGTGGGAGGATGATTACACACAGCTCCCTAAACAGCATCTGTAATTTTACCCACTCCAATGAACAAGAAGGCCCTTACTGTCCTGAATCAATTTTATTTGCTTTTCTTGAGCACATTCGTGCAGGGCCCTGTATGCAACCAACTTGCTAATTTGCATCTGTTTCTATTTGAAGATAAGGCTAACTGAATGTAATAGCCCTTTTCCCCTTGAGGGTTGAAGCTGAGTGTGAATGTATGCAAAATATTATTATGAGGATCTCTAAAGAATGGGTTTGATCCTGCCAGCTTTTCTACTAGTGAAAAGGGGACAAGGTTGTCCTTTTTGACCACCAATAAAACTGTCTTTGGGATCATAGGACCTACATGGACAACTGCCATGTGGGATGGGGAGGGCTGTATTGAGGAGAAGAATCCAATGAGACTGAGCCAAAAATGTTGGCTGACCTTATGAGAGATACTTTGTTTGTCTTGGCAAGGCAGAGTTTGAGTATATGTGGTATCAATTTCTAAGGACTACACCAGCCATATTAATCCACCATTCATGACAGAAAAGAAGAATCTGCTTGGATATCACTCAAATGAGTTATGAATTGATATGTTGTATCATTTTCTAAGGACTACACCAGCCATATTAATCCACCATTCATGACAGAAAAGAAGAATCTGCTTGGATATTACTCAATTGAGTTATGAATTTGGTGTTTTGTTTATTACTTTCTATTTATCTACAACATTTACATTGCATCTTTCTGCCTAACCAGAGCCACTGAGCTGACTAACAATGAACATTATAAAAACAGATCATACAATCAATAAGAACCAAAATTAAAATATGTATGTCCAGAAACAACAATTGAAACTAAGTAGGGGGTCACAGAAGGGAATGGCAGATGCAGCAGACTCTTTCGCTGGGGACACCATCAACATACAATGAACCAGATGGACTTTGTTGTCAGTCATCTAAGCATCCCATGGTTATATGCAAGACTTTAACCTATCATAGCCTTTCAAGAAGAAGAAAGTGGGCTGAGAAATCAAGAGCTTTCCAGGCCTGTAATAGCTGAGCTGAAATCTGAACACTATATTCAAGACAAACCTCACCCCACTTCCCATTCTTTACCCATTCCATTATTCTCTCTCTCTCTCTCTCTCTCTCTCTCTCTCTCTCTCTCTCTCTCTCACATATTATTATTTTAGAAAACAAAGTAGTGGTATAAAGGGGATACAGAAAGGGAAAGGGGATTATAAAACACAATTATGTATATCAGAAATAATTATATATCACAGAGCATATAAGACAGAAAACATTTTTCCCCCAAGACCCCCTTCATTATAGTTTTTTAAAGACACTTGCTATAAAATACAATGGTACTTCTGTTGGGGTATATTTATATTCAGCATTTTACAGAGCAATCCTGGCAGTGTGGCTGAAAGCACTCTGGGAGCTGAGTAGCCCCTACATCAGTGTAAATCCCATTTACGCCGATGTAAATGACACAATGGTGCAGGCCCCCAGCGGTGCCCTGTCACACACGGGTGCCAGCAATGGGCCACAGTGGCCACCTGTTGGTGCAACTGAGATATAGGCCCTTGCACTGTCTTGGTTGTGGGCAGTTCTGGGGGTGTGGCCAGAGTTAGTCGGCTCCCTGAGCCCTTTCACCTGGGAATGTGCTGGCCCCACTGGTCATTGCCATCTGCAGGGGCAGATTAACCATTAAGCAGACTAAGCAAGTGCTTAGGGCACCAAGGCCAAAGGGGGCACCGCAAAGTTGGGAAAAGGGTGAAAAGCTTAGTTTGTACAGTATATTGTGTTATCATATGAATAAATTTTTGTATTGCTGCAACTTGTATTGTATATCTGGTCAGACAGGTCAACAACTAAAGTGGACTGGGTCAGTGTGGAAAGGAGGGGGGCACCAAGATTGGTCAGTGCTTAGGGCACCAGTGAGCCTTAATCCTCCCCTGGCCATCTTCCATACATTGCAGGGACCCAGGTGCAAGAACAGGTTCCCTCGCTCACCTAGCAGGCTTCTGTGTGATAAGGGAGGGGCCAGAGGGTGGTCTGGCTGAATAAGGCAGCTTATCATGGTGGTTAGAGCATGAGTCTGGGCGTGGGAGACCAAGATTCCATTCCCCACTTGCATCATGGAAGCTAGGTGGGTGGCCTTGGGCCAGATGCACACCCTCAGCTTGACCAACCTCACGGGGCTGTTGTGAGCATGAAACCAAGAAGAGGGGAATGATGCCAGCCACAAGTGCCAGCTCATAAAAGGAGTGAATGGATGAGGTGCCAAACTGTGTGTCTGCTCCAGGAAGGGGGTCCTCTGGCACCCAAGGGGGGAAGGCATCTGTGCAAGTAGCACTGAGGGGGCAGGGGATCATGGGGTTCCATGAGTCAATGGCAGGGGAGAGCCATTGCAGCAGGCAGACTCAAAGTGTTTGGGGGTTGTGGCTGGGGGGCTTGGCCATGCGACCACATGCCTGTCATCACTGTGGGTCTCTGCGGGGGGGGGCAGGAGAGGAGAATCTCAGAATCACAAATGCCGACCTTGATATGTTTGTGCATTATTTCAGATGATACTGTACAATACAAAATGCTGGAAAACAGACATGTTAAAACCCTTTTTTTAAAAAAAAAACTAGTAGAAGAATAAATGGTCAAATATTTGACAGATTCAATTTATGGCTGTAACTATGAACCTTAAGAGTTTAAAAAAACACTTTATATAGTCCAGCAAACTTTTCAGAAATAAGTTTTCAAGGATTTGTAAACACATAAAGCTATCTAGACAAAGACTGCAGCAATTATGAAGTGCTGCTACCTAAGCACTGTACGCTTAGGAGATTGGTCAGAGGAGGTGAGGTTTAGATTAGACGATCTAAAGCAGGGGTGTCAAACATGCAGCCTCGGGGGCAGATCAGGCCCCCAGTGGAACTGGCTGTCATCTGCTTCTTCTTCCAGTTCTGCTGCATCATTGTAGGTTTGCAGCTTAGAGAGACACACCTGAACAGCATACTCAAGATTGCAACAGCACAGGCATTTTGATGCAATAATTCAGAGCAAGAGGTGTCAGTTATCAGACACTGTTCAATAAACAAAATATCGCAAGACTGCTAATGTTTTAAGCATGTTTTTATTTTAAGTAAAAAAAAAACCTTTGTGTTTTCATCCTTTATAAAGTTTATATCTCCGCTGCCTGGAGTTACTTTTTATGACGCACATGGCTCGGCCCAACAAGGTCTCATTTATGTCAGATCTGGCCCTCATAACAAATGAGTTCAACACCCCTGATCTAAAGGCACACAGATCTGGTTCATATAGTCAGCAACTAATCTTTACATCATTAAACGAGCTATCTAAGCAGGTAGCTCTTCAGAATCCTACTCAAGTCATTTTCTGAGAATCCTAGGATCGTACTGTAAGTGGTGACTGGCATGTCTGAATGATCGATTCTACTAGAGTTCAAAGATTCAGCTGCAAGTTACTGTGCTGAATTATTAACAGTTCAGTCCTAAAGACAGTTATACTAAGTTCAATGGACAGCTATTCTCAAGTTCAGTGGACTTAGAAGGGTGTGACTCTGCTTTAGATTGCATTGTAAGATCTGGAAGTGGATTAATGGGCCAATCTTTAGACTTTCCAAACAAAAGTCTAATTCAGAGAATCCCGACAAATTCACCTTTCCAAAATGATATTTTTCCTTTGTATTATTTTAGTCAGGGCTGCTTTTACATCCTTGTTTCTTAAGCTGTATATGAGAGGGTTGAGCATGGGTGTGACTACTGCATACAAGAAAGAAAGGATCTTGTCCCGGTGGGGAAGAGTCTCAGCTTTAGGAGTTATGTAAGCAAGCATCACCGTGCCATAGCAGAGGGTGACCACAGTCAGGTGAGAGGTGCACGTGGAGAAGGCTTTGTGCCGGCCTTCTGCAGAGCGGATGCGCACAATGGCACTGATTATATACACATAGGAGAGCATTATAAAAGTACAGGGGGTTAACAGGACAAGGACCCATGACACTGTAAGTCCAATCTCATTAACAAAAGTATCCGAACAAGCCAGATTGATGACAGCAAGGAGTTCACAAACAAAATGGTTGATGATGTTGTAGTTACAGAAGTGAAGGCGCATAGTGAATGTAGTATGCACAACAGCATTGATAAAGCCAGAGATCCAGGAAGCCATCATCATGTGGATACACACCCTTCTACTCATGATGATCTTGTATCGCAAAGGATGGCAGACAGCCACATATCTGTCATAGGCCATGAATGCTAACAGAATGTATTCAACACTACCCAGGAATAAAGCAATATAAAGCTGTGCCATGCACCGGTTGAAATAGATGTTTTTTTTATTCATCAGGAAATGGGCCAGCAACTGTGGAACCACACTAGTCGTGTAGCCAATGTCCAATATGGACAGATTGCACAGGAAGAAGTACATGGGTGTGTTGAGTCGTGGATCAATGCAGATGGCCACAATAATGAGAGTGTTCCCCACCAGGGTGATGAGGTACATACAAAGGACTACTGTAAAGAGGAACACATTGGTGCCTCGCTCTTTGGAGAATCCCAGAAGAATGAATTCTGTGATACCTGTCTGATTGTCTTGTCCAACCATCTCGATAATGACTGAGCTGAGGGGAAGAAATCAGAATTGGAGAGTGAGGTGTGGCTTACATTTTCCAATGCCCCCTTTCTTCCCATCTAGAAACTATGGAACAGTACAGAGGTGACATTTGATGATTGTCTTTTTCACCACTATTGGGCTCTTTTCAAAGGCAGACATTGTGCTGAACATTCCCATGATCACTACCAACAAGGAGGCTGTGAGCTGCAATGGGCGGTGATTGCACAACCCTGATAATTATCCATTTGTGAACATGCCGTAGTCCCACTCTCTGAATTTTCTAGCTCATATTGAACATTGCATTTAGTCATCAGCCAGATTTATATTTTTTTCAGGTTATTGATAGTCCACTTTTCTCACTGAGATTTAAAGGGGATTACAGTGTTAAATCAATACAATCAATAGGATGGGTCAGTCAATGAGTGATGTAATAAAATCAAGATTGCAGAAACTTAAAAGCCCCCAGTAAGTGCATGCTGAAATGTGGTCTGGTGCTGTGTTTGCTGCCAGTGGTCTAGATAGGGATGCCGGCCTCCAAATAGGACCTGAGAATCTCTTAGAATTATAGCTCATCTCCAAGCTACAGAGATCAGTTCCCCTGGAGAAAATGGATGCTTTGGAGGGTAGACTCCACTGTATCCCACTGAGGTCCCAGTCCTCTCCAGGACCCAACCCAAATCTCCAGACATTTCCCAGCCAGGATCTGGAAACCCTACCCCCCCCCCCAACACACACACCCTGGCCATTGCTGGGAGGGACCTGACAACCCTAGGTCCCGTCTCCTTCTCATCCTTACCTGTTCTTTAAATGTCACTTAAGGCTTAGCTCATTGCTGTCTGCTCATATATACAGCAACATTCACATCATTTCAATACATTAACCCCAATTTCCAAGATCAGCATTAAGATTAATAGCTACTAATTAAAGAGACAAATGATAATAGAATATATAGGACAATGCTAAAAAATGTCAGACTTCAAATCTCATTTACATGTTTTGCAAGGTTTGTAATAAGGGATAAATATAGGGCATGTTTACCTACTAATCACTATAACATCTTTTAGGATTTTTCCTGTATTCTGTGGATCCTCAAGGATAGATATTCTGTACATTTATAATCAGTGATAGTCTTGATCAAGAGGTAAGAGCTGTGATGACTTTTCCATGATACTGAATTTTCAGCATTTTCACCATTTTCTCTGTACAATTTTAAACGCATGTGTGAAGAAATGCATCTCCCCCCTTTTGGAGGTTTGAAATGTACAAAACCGTCCCCTCCCCCCGTAGAGAACAGGCAGGGAGGAGGAAGTCAGTCAATGGCTTTCCAGGCTCATCTCAGCTACCTCTTAAGAAATGCTAATAGGTTGATGTGGTCTGGCCTACCTTTTTTTTGCAGTCAAGGCCATGGTAGTCTGTGGCTGTATTCCAGTGAGAAGTTTGTAGGCTACAGTTGTGTTTCTGTTACACACTAGCAGAGTTGTGATGTTATTGCCAGAGATCATTTGGAGAAATTTGATGTCAGGAGTTACTCTCTCGCATATTCATTATAGGTAGAACATAAATATTTTGTCGTATAACAGCCTATAGTTCTTTTGGTCCTGGTTTTGCCTTTCTTTCTTGGTGCTGATTCTGCCTTTCTACAGGGATTGAATCATCAATTTTAGTGCTTAGTTTTAGGGTCTCCCCCTATATATAGAAAAAAAAGAAGAAAAAGTCTTTGCAGCAAGGAGGAGGGCTCTTTTGTGCTGAGTTCATCAGAGAAGACAGAATTCTTAACTGAGGTCTGGAAGAGGCAGCCATTTAACCATGTGCTGTCCTGGAGAGCTGGAGGAAGCTTTAAGGTAATTGGACTCTTTAGAGATCTGTAAGTTCCTAAAGCTAAAGAGCTTGTCCTATATTTTAATATCTGATAAAGCATGTATAGAAAGAGGGGCAGAGGAACTGTGTTTTACCCATTTTTTAAAATCCCTTACTCAATCTGGTGCTGTGCTAAAAGTATGTTTGTGAACATTTTCTTTTTAATAAATACTTTATAACTTTTGATGCTGGTAGTGGTTCTCTGTGCCACATAAACCTCCACCATTTTGGACACACTATTTTAAAAGGAGTGCCAGTGGGAAGACTGGTTGGCAAGTGGCTATTCCTCCAGGGGAGCACAAGGCAGTAAACTGTCCCTGTGGTGATCAGGCACTGGGCAGTGGGAGACACAGAGGCAAGGCCTCAAAACTTGGAAGGGAATCTGGGAGTTCTGACCCTCTTGGTGGGCAATTCCTACAAAGGTCAGGCGGTGGCAGCAGGTTACCTGAGAGAGAAGGATAAGTTTTATGGGCTTCACAAGTCAATTTCCCCTCTGCTTTCTTCTTTTTTCTTCCTCTTCATACTCAACTACCCTGAACCTTCTAGACCTCCCTGATCATGTTCATTGGGTCAGTGGGGTTTTTGTTTTAATTAAATTGCAAAGCCATGAGTTGGATCCAGACAGGGTTTGTTTGTTTGCTGTTGAGAACGGGAGGGACCACCCCAAAAGATTACACTGGGACTTGCATGGACAAGAGCCATGTGGGATGGTGCTTTGGTAAGGAGGAGAACTGTATAAGATGGAATGAAAAAAGAGAAACCCTGGTTGGATCCATATTCATTTGTATACCAGATAAGACCTGAGACTAGCAGTTTTTGCTGCCTTTCTGATAGACATTTCAGTATGAATTTATTGACAAAGGGAGTGATGCTGTCCATATTTTCCTAACTATTGAGCATCTATTACCTATACACCTCCAATATGGTAGCTTATTTAATTTAAAGGAGGAGATGCTTATAATGGGACAGCCATTCCATGTTTGTCTATATCCATAGGTTGCAATAAAGTATTCGCTTCCAACATACCTTTTCAGCCTTCCATAGGGAAGATGAAGATTCCATATTCTGCTACATCTTTTGTCTTCACTGTACTCCTTTGCCGTTTGCATATATTTTCCAAGGTGTGTCCCTCACGGGATATATGTCCTTCGTGATCTATTGTGTATGTTAATTAATGAAATTGTTTTTGCAGTTGCAGCACATGGGACTAAATTATTTAGGTCCTTCAAAACAATACTTATGATGTTACTTTTTTTTTAGCAGTATGATTATATGGGAATTAAAAAGTGCAGTAAAACACATACCCTTGATGAGAAGAAATTAAATAACTCAAACTAGAAAGGCAATGAACCTCAAATGTGACAATTCCATAAAACTACACAATGTGTATACTTGAGTATGGTAGTGACTGAAAGTAGTAGCAAGTGGTTTGTTTGGGGTATAAGGAATGCTGAACCCTGAAGAGGAAAGCACAACTTAAAAGTAGCCCCTGTTGCCCTTTCAGAGCCCCAGAAAAGTGCAAACAGGTGTCATGCAATGTTATAGAACTCTCCCCCACCTACTCAATAGCTGGCTGGATTTCTGAAAATGTAACACAAGCTACTCAAGCTGAGAGATAAAATCAGAAGCTAGAGCTTTATGGCCTGGTAGGCAGGATTAGCCTTTGTGATCAACTGACTGAGTTCTTAGGCAGAACTGATGGTGCAGCCTAGATAGCAACTTATAGCACCTTCAGAGCGCAATCTAGTAAGCTTACATTGAAAACAGAGTGCAGGTGGTATGGGTAGGGTTGTTATTTCCAAGAAAAGAGAGGGGAACTCCACCACCACCCCCATTGCTTGCCCTTGTTTGGGTAAGTAATGGGGGAATGTGGGGGCCAGATCAGCATCCCACAACACCATGATATCATTTCTGTTAGCCAAGTGGTGCAGTGGAAGAGTGCTGGACCCATAACCCTGTAAGCAGAGTTTAAATATACAAGGAAGTGGAGGACTGACTGTTTAGAGAAAAATAAGTGGGTTTATTAAAGAAGAACAAACTTTGATAGAGCATAGAAGAGACAGAGAGAGTTAACTATCTAACTTAACTTCTGTGAGAGGAACAAGAGCAACAGGAAGCTCTCCAGGAGCAGGAAGTTTCCAGAAGAGCCAATCAGGAGACAGAAAGGACACAGTTTGAAAAAGTAGGAAGTCCCTAGTCTAGCTATGCTAGCTACAAGTCCTTCAGCTGACCCCCTGTAGGATGATCTTCAGATCTTCTTCATAAGGCTGAACTATGAATCTTGAATATTCACAGAACCAGAAGTCACATCACCATATCAATGGATGCTTTAGTGTTCACCCCAAATTCTATGGTTTGACCAAAGATTTTCAAGTGAATCTTGAGAGTATCTGGCAACATAGTGATGTTACATCCAGTTGCATGGCTGGAAATACCATCATGCCCCTCAGGGGTTAATAACCCTGGTACAGGTAGCAAGGTGAAGGAGCATAACAGCTGAAAGCTGTTGTTCAAGGTATACACCCTACAGCTATCAAAGGTCTTATACATAAGGGATTCAGAACAAGGCTCTTGCTGAATCTCATGGACATACTAATTCAGTTTGAAAGTTTCAGTTTCTGTTATGATTTCTCCCACACAGATGATAAATCTTGGGTTGGATCCAGCTAGCTTTTTGTTGTTTTTGTTTTAATCTTGTCTAGTTCCCCTCTTATTACTGCCTCTATCTCACATAGCTTTTGTCCTGCTGTTGTGTCACCAATTCCACATCATCCCTCTGCATAGCATGCTGCTCCCATCCTCCTTTCACGCCAACTCAGGTTTGACCATCCACATCATTTTAATGCCATCTAGTGGTGACCACAAGGTCACAATGGCATTTCCCCGAGCTTTCTGGATTTTGTTTTGCCCCGGGCCATTTGATACTCCCCACCACTGATCCGCCATGAACTATAAGCAGACAATTTGATGTGGATTGTTTGTGTTCCTTCTCTCCCCCCCCCCAATTAGGTGTGATCATCCACCAGGTGGCAGTCCTATGTTCTTAATTTTCTGCAAGATGTGCACCCTCCTCCACTTCTCCCCCTTTTCCCTTTTATTCCCTCCATAGGGAAGGGGGGAGAGCCCCTCACACTGGCAACCACCAGCTCTGCAAATGCATGGAGGTGGAGCAGGATCCCACCCCCCTTTCCACTTTTTAATATTTCTCTTCAACGAGGAAAGGGGGGAGGAACCCCTTGGGCAGGCGGGCAGTCTCTTTCAGTGGAGGCACTGATGGGCACAGGACTCCATCTCCCCTTCTACCTTTTATTTCTCTCCAGAGAGGAAGGGGGAGAAGCCCCTTGGGTGGGCAGGCAGTCTCTTTTCACTGGAGGTGCTGACAGGGGGCACAGGATGGTGTCAAGGATGGTCTGATGCAGAAGGCAAGCTTTTACCACAAGCCAAATTGGAGCCAGCACCACAGCAGACTGAAACTGGATTAGGAACAATATGCAGAAAGGGCCAGTCTTAGGGGGAAGACAGTGATTCTGGCAAATAAGTATCAGAAACTCCCCTATTCAAGGAGTGGAAGTGATTCTGGCAAATATGTATCAGAAACTCCCCTATTCAAGGAGTGGAAGGAATCTCCTTGTCTGAAAACCAAAACAAAAACACTACTTGAGTGGAGAATTAGTCACTCTCAATATGGATGCTTATTAACCAATTTACAGAGACTGTCCTTCTGGCAGATAGGGGGTTGACAAAAGGTTTGAGGAGGCATGGAGGTCCCTCAGGCAAGTCAAAAGAGGTTATTGCTCTTAAGGAGAAGATAACAGCAATCTGGCCAGAGGAAAAGGGGCAGATAGGAAAACCCCTGGTCTATAAACATAGGGTTAAATCATAATAAAACCTCAGGTTTGTGTGATCATCCAGTAACAAGTTCAAAAGTAGACAGTCTATTAATATCTGTAACAGCATTAAATCAGTAAACTATCACTAACAACATCAAACCAAAGTAAACCAGGAAAAATAACTCTCTGAATATCTCTAGTGTTGTATAAAAGCAGTTTGGTATATATATTTTTAAACCTCTCTCTACCAATCCTAACCAAAACTCACCTGTAAATATAATTTCCATCCCCTGCCTGTTTGTTCAAATAAATTTGACTTCTGTTTCAATTTTAAGTGTGCCTAGGTGAGCATTTCTGAAGGAAAATTCCTAGTACAACAAACCCTCCTCAAGCACAGTTCCTTAGGTGGGGTAGGAACTGACAAAGTATCCAACAGTAAAAAGGTGGGACAACGGCATAATAATAAAATTTATTTACCATGTAAGAAGAGTGACATGCTACCTAAAGGCTACCCAGAACATACCGGGAATGGAAATTCATAGGGGAAGTGGAGGGGAAATCTGAGGCAATACAAGGGCGAATGTTTGATGGGAGTGCCCATTTGGTACAGCTACCTGGATGTTTTTATTATGTATTCTAAGCTACCTTGAGTCATGGGGAAATGTGTAGTATTAGAGAAAAACCCTAAGCATCATTCATAAAAGAACATATTTCCTACTGGAATCCTTGGCCTTGATGTGATCAGCAGCTGGATCTTTGCAAATCTGCAACACCTGCATAGGAATCAAATTAGGAAAGGATGCAGCAAAATACTATTAACAATACATGTTTTCCTATCCAATCACCACATATTTGCCCACAAGAAGTGAGAAAAAAGGATAGAGATTTCAGTATTGACCATTTTATACTATTCTAAAGACAAAGATTTGAATTTCTGGGGTCTTATGCCATGAATGAGTTTACCAATAGATTTCCTAAGAGCCTCTTTCACCTCTCTGTTCCTCAGGCTGTATATGAGGGGATTGATTAAGGGTGTAAGGATGGTGTAAAAAACAGAGAACACTTTGTTTAGCTTCCGTATATTTTCAGTATTTGGGAGCACATAGACAGTGATTAGAGTCCCATAATAGATTGTAACCACAAGAAGGTGAGAAGAGCATGTGGAGAAGGCCTTTTTCCTGCCAGTGGTTGATGGGATCCTCAAGATGGCAATGATGATAAACATGTATGATGTGAGAGTCAATAAAAAGGGAGGCAGGGTAAATATGGTTGAGAATATGAATCCCATCAGTTCAAATCTTTGTGCTTCACTGCAGGAGATTCTCGCTACAGGGGTAAGGTCACAAAAGAAATGGTCAATTTCGTTGGGGACACAGAAGGGCAACCTTGTCATCAGATACATCATTACTGACATTGCCAGAAACCCATTAAGCCATGACCCACTTGCCATGAAAAGACAAGCCTTCATATTCATCAAGGTTGAATAATGTAATGGTTTGCATATTGCTGTGTACCTGTCGTAAGACATCATGGCTAGGAGGCCACATTCTGTAACTACAAGTGCAGCAAAGAAATAGAATTGGGCAATGCAGCCAGGAATAGAAATGGCTTTCTCCCCAGTCAGGAAGATGACAATAACTTTGGGCAAGATGGTTGATGTGTAGAACGTCTCCAAGCAGGACAGGTTCCCAAGGAAAAAGTACATGGGTGTGTGAAGATTAGGGTTTAATACAACTAATGCTATGATGAGAATGTTCCCAACCATGGTAAAGATATATATCACTAGAAACAGCAGAAAAAGAACCATGTCTAGATGCTGAAGATCACCAAATCCTAGAAGAATTAATTCTATAACGATGGTTTGATTTGTCCCATCTCCAATGGCCATTTTTTTTTGTTTTCTTTCTAGAGAAAAGAAATACCAAGCAAGTCACATCAACTACCACATAAAGCATGGGTGTTAATTTCGTACACAGTAATGTTGCTGATATTGGCATCCACTCTTTTTTCTTGGTCTGCCTTTAAATGGATGCTCTATGAGACAGGAGGCAGCCATGTCAGTGCTGTCTGTTTTCACAAGACCAGGATACCGACATCTACAGAACTGAGTTTGTCTCTGAAAAACGCCACTGTCAATTTTTAGCCACTCAACTATAGAACTCAACTGTTCGTATAGAAAGTGACTGGGGGATAGGAAATGTATTTTTATCAGTAAAGGGCATTTTTACCATCCTATTTTATTACACTGTTACTGAGCAGACACATGATTTTTTAAATATCCATGAAACCTGCATGTATGAATCATTAGCCACCCCATTTAGTATAAAATTGTACATAATTCTGACTCAATATGCACAAGGGAAGTATCAGCCCAGCCTACCACAGAGAGTTGCCCAAGATTCTCGTAAGTGATAATGCTATCATTACATCATTCAACAAGATGCAGCTTGTACTGATTATTTTGTTACCCCCAAGCATTCTACACCCATGATCTTCCAATGTTTCATTGTCATATGGGCTTGGTAATAACTATGTACAAATGGGACCAGGAAGCCAGGTCCCACACTGCTAATACTGAGTGGTAGATTGGTACCCCCCTCATTATGCCAATTTGGTGTAGTGGTTAGGAACGTGGACTCTAATCTGGGAGACCTGGGTTTGATTCCTTGCTCCTCCACATGCAGCTGCTGGTGTGACCGTGGGTCAGTTACAAGTTCTTTCAGAGCTGTTCTTTCAAGGACAGGTCTTGGGAGAGCTCTCTCAGCACCACCTACCTCACAGGGTGTCTGTCGTGGTAATGGGAAGGGAAAGGAGATTGTAAAGTGCTCTGAGACTCCTTCAGGTAGTGAAGGGTGGGGTATAAATCCAATCTCTTCTTCTTCTTCTTCTTTTATGCCATACCAATAATTGTATGAGTGACTTAGCTGGAGAACTAAGCCTTGGCTCATATGGTTAAGACGCTGAACTGCAGGCTGTGGAAGGTCAGTAGTTCAGCAGTTAGAGACCCAAGTGTGCCGCGTGATGGAGTGAGCTCCTGTCTCTAGTTCCAGCTCCTGCCAACCTAGCAGTTCAAAAGCAAGAAATGGCAAGTAGATAAATAGGTACCACTTCAGTGGGAGGGTAACAGCATTCCATGCACCTTGGTGTTTAGTCATGCCAGCCACATGACCACAGAAATGTCTTCAGACAGCGCTGGCTCGTCGGCTTTGAAACGGAGATGAGCACCGCAACCCTAGAGTCAGACTCGACTGGCTTTTGAGCAAGGGAACCTTTACCTAAGGGAAATGACAGTGTTGATAAAGAAAACAGAAGAATGGACAATGGCATAGAGGGCAATGTAAGTTTAACGCTTCTATTTGGGGAGGGGCCATGGCTCAGTAGTAAAGCATCTGCTTGACATGCAGAAGGTTCCAGGTTCAATCCTCAGCATCTCCAGTTAAAGGATCTGGCAGTAGATGACATGAAAGGACCTCTGCCTGAGACCCTGGAGAGCCGCTGCTAGTCTGAATAGACAATAATTACTTTGATGGACCAAGGTCTTATTCAGTATGAAGCAGCTTCATGTGTTCATGTGCCTGGTCACTGGCTATGTACAGCATTGGAAAACTCGAGGAACTTTTTTAAGGAGGTGGAATTAACTGAGTGAGGTCCCCTTTGGATAGCAAATGACAGTTCTCCCTAATGCATTAAATGAAAAGAAGTTGCTGATATAATTTGCAAATCAAAGGAAGCATCTTAATTTGCTAAGAAACAGTGCTTACCTATAGAATGTTTTAGGGATATCTCATTCTATTGAGTGTTAGTTGCAAAGAGAAACACCTGGTTACTCTTAACTCAACTGTTCGTATAGAAAGTGACTGGCGGATAGTAAATGTATTTTTATCAGTAAAATGCATTTTTACCATCCTATTTTATTATGCTGTTATTGAGCAGACACGTGATTTTTTAATATCCATGAAACCTGCATGTATGAATCATTAGCCACCCCATTTAGTATAAAATAGTACATAATTCTGACTCAATATGCACAAGGGAAGTATCAGCCCAGCCTACCACAGAGAGTTGCCCAAGATTCTCGTAAGTGATAATGCTATCATTACATCATTCAACAAGATGCAGCTTGTACTGATTATTTTGTTACCCCCAAGCATTCTACACCCATGATCTTCCAATGTTTCATTGTCATATGGGCTTGGTAATAACTATGTACAAATGGGACCAGGAAGCCAGGTCCCACACTGCTAATACTGAGTGGTAGATTGGTACCCCCCTCATTATGCCAATTTGGTGTAGTGGTTAGGAACGTGGACTCTAATCTGGGAGAACTGGGTTTGATTCCCTGCTCCTCCACGTGCAGGTGCTGGTTTGACCGTGGGTCAGTTACAAGTTCTTTCAGAGCTGTTCTTTCAAGGACAGGTCTTGAGAGAGCTCTCCCAGCCCCACCTACCTCACAGGGTGTTTGTTGTGGGGAGGGGAAGGGAAAGGAGACTGTAAAGTGCTCTGAGACTCCTTCAGGTAGTGAAGGGTGGGGTATAAATCCAATCTCTTCTTCTTCTTTTATGCCATACCAATGAATTATATGAGTGACTTAGCTGGAGAACTAAGCCTTTACTATGTGCTGCTAAGCAGTAGTTTTGTCTTCTGGGTTTATGGAACATTAAGGGAAATGACAGTGCTGATTAAGAAAACAGAAGAGTGGACAATGGCATAGAGGGCAATGTAAGTTTAACACTTCTATTTGGGGAGGGGCCATGGCTCAGTGGTAAAGCATCTGCTTGACATGCAGAAGGTCCCAGGTTCAATCCTCAGCATCTCCAGTTAAAGGATCTGGCAGTAGGTGACATGAAAGGACCTCTGCCTGAGACCCTGAGGAGAGCCGCTGCTAGTCTGAATAGACAATACTGACTTTGATGGACCAAGGTCTGATTCAGTATGAAGCAGCTTCATGTGTTCATGTGCCTGGTCACTGGCTATGTACAGCATTGGAAAACTCGAGAAACTGTTTTAAGGAGGTGGAATTAACTGAGTGAGGTCCCCTTCGGATAGCAAATGACAATTCTTCCTAATGCATTAAATGAAAAGAATTTGCTGATATCATTTGCAAATCAAAGGTAGCATCATAATCAGCTAAGAAACAGTGCTTACCTATATAATGTTTTAGGGTTATCTCATTCTATTGAGCGTTTGTTGCAAAGAGAAACACCTGGTTACTCTTGTTCTCTTTTCTGGGTTTTTTCCCTTCTCCCTTCTGTTTCTGATAATCTTTTTTGCTGGCCTGAAATGCAAGGTATTGTGCCTCTCATGCCTTCTATGCAAATCCAGCTGTTGTTCCTTTTCTCCATTTCTTTTATAGGTGTCACAAAAGATACTTTTATACCCTGATTAGGATACCTCCTATCATTCCCCTTTGTTTTTGTGGAGACCTCTGAGATAACATCTCCAAGGAGATTCATTGTGTTGTTGCACATCACTGAAATGTGGACCCAGCCCCCAAGGTCATACTCTAGTGGGAATCATTCCAATGGGAACCAATTCAAAATGTTTATGTTTAGGTTCCAGGTGGGAAGCACTGTCAAATTGCAGATCACTCATGGCACAGCCAACTTATGGCAACTCCATAGGGTTTTCAAGGCAAGAGATGAACAGAGGTGCCTTACTGGTGTCAGCTTCTGCATAGCAACCCTGGCCTTCCTTGGTGGTGTACCATTCAAATACTGACTAGGGCCAACCCTGTTTAGCAGTCCAGATCTGATGAGATAGAGCTAGCCTGGGCCATCCAAGTCAAGTTCTTGAGGGATTCATTACTTGCCTTTTCTAGAATGAAAGGTTGTTTATAATATAATAAAATATACAATTCCCTAAAAATTAATAATTGATACCAGACAAAAATATCATTTACAACAATGACATAACCACAGTTTCTTGGAGAAACCAACCATAAACATGCCACCATGTGATTCACCAATGAAACTCACTTTAAAAGGGTTGGCAGTTTACATAACCTTTACAAGAACTAAGTAGTGAGATTGACATCATTATTTCAATGGAGAGCTGGTTCCACAAGGCAGATGTAGCCGCGGAAAAAACTCTGTTTCACACAGGACCACATCCTGCTCATAGAACTTCCAATGTACTTCAGTGATCATTTGCAAGTGGATCTTACCATTTCACACAGTAAAATCCAGTACAAAAAGTAGACTGAAAGTGCATTATTCATCATGTGTGAAAGAGCCCTGAGAATTGTTTTATGACTGTTTTAAGATTGTTTTATAACTGTTATTTATGTGTTGAATTTTATGTAAGCTGCCCTGAGCCTGCTTGTCGGGGAGGGAGGGGTATAAATTGAATGAATGAATGAATGCATGAATAGAACTCAGCGATGTTGGGCCATCTTATGGACCCAATCTAGCATTGCCAACTGCCTGGTGGGAAAACATGCTTTCCTGTTAATAGAGCCTTAATGTTTAGAAATGGTATTTGTAGTTTTTCATTGCATGGAGGTAAATAGCATCCCTTTCAACAGCTTTACCTGGTTAGCCAGCTGCAGCTGTCCCTGGGCAGGAGAGATCTTGCTACCATGGTGCATGCCCTGATAATATCTAGATTATATTACAGCAGTGCACTCTACAAGGGACTGCTATTGAAAACTGTCCAGAAGCTACAGTTGGTACAGAATGTTGCAGGCAGAATGTTGATTGGAGTGGGACATGGGGAACCATATCACTCCAGTCTTTTTCCATCTAAACTGAGTCCCAATTTACTTCCAGGCCCAATTCATGGTACATTGCACTGGTATTGACTTTTTAATACTCTTTTTATTAATTTTCAAAAGGAAATAACAAAGAAAATCATACATTGTTTTCACATCCCAGAAAACCAGAAGGCAAAAGACTAGAAAAAAGAAAAAAAATAACGAAAAAAATAACATATAAATAATAATCAATTATTCATTCCATCTCTCTAATAAGTTATCATCTCATTGATTTTACAGATCACGTACTTCATGCCTCTCTACAAATTTACCAAAATTTATTTACTAAATTATCAAATATCTCCGCATGGATCTACATTTAAGATATTAGATACCTAATTTTTAATAAACCACTTTATTGAATGTACCTTGCTAATTAAAAATCTATCTAGATCCAACTGTTTTCACCCAAGCTCCAATTTAAATTTGTCATTCATTCATTGGTATCGATATAACCTACTCATAATACTGCAGGAATGATGGCAACTCACCCAAGAGACAAAAAGAACCATCACTTACTTCCTCTTTCACATTTTCCATTTTGATCACTTCTTAAATGAGGGAGCAAACAAACAGTTAAATTCCTATCTACCATAGAGAAAAGATTATACCCAAATTTTTCTTTGTTTATTTTGTTGTTGGCAGCCTGCAAAACTATGTCTATGATATTCATTGTCTTGTTATTTTTTTTAAATTTTTGTTAATAATTTAAAGATCAATATCTTTAAAATTTCTTTTTCTTAAGCTAATTTACACAGGGGAGGGGAATACATACCTTGTTTTAACTACCATTTACAACCCAAATAAAAACCAGTATTTCATTTAATCATATCTTCCATCTTCAGTCTTAAAAATCAATATAACTCCTATAAATAGTGAAACAATGATCCCAAACCATATCATGAAAAATAAACAAATTAACCTACCCCAGCATCTTCTTTTAACATTTCATTACAAACAAAATCTGTGTACAGTTTCTTCACAATGTCCTTTCCCTTATCAAAAGCCATCATTTATCAAAGTTGAAAAAATATATTACAGACTAAATCATAACATAATTTCAATTCCCCCCCCATCTTTGTTTCCTCTTTCTTTTCCCCAACTTCTTTCTGATGTCTAAAATTCTTGTATTCTTGGTCTCTTAGTTTCAGACTTGATCTTTCCTTTTTCCATGTAGCATTTATCACTCTTTTGGGGATTTTAGAGTTCTTTCCTCCAACTTTTAACTCCTTTTTTTTAGTCACCTTCTTTCTCTTTCTCCTTTGTACATCAATGTCCTTTTTTACTTTTTTTTTTTTGCTTCGATCTTATTTGGTCATTCTGCTGATGTTTTCTATATACCTCTGATTCATGAGTTACATTCTGCGCGATCCCTTGTCTCTTATCCCGTAGCTCCCTCTCCTGGCTATAATCTTGTAATTCAGCCGTAGCTTGCAAATGCAGACTAGATTCTCTGTTTTCACCAATGTCTACAAATTTATTCCTAGATTCTTTCAATAAGGACTTACAGGCTGTTTCAACAGCTTCTTTAATTGTAGTTGACAAGAATCTCTTGAATTGTTCAAAGGTTAGGTCTTCCACTAACATATTCAAATCCCATTCTTCCTCTTCCTCATAGGTCACCATTTTCTTGTTATTTTGTTATTCTTTTACATTTTATTCACCAGTATTTAAGTATAATGTTCAAGATATCCATATGTTCTAACAGTCTTACTTTCAACTGACAATATAACTATGAATTTTTAAAGCAGTTTATTTTTCTGAGTTCTTACCCCCTTTTTTTGGCACCATACAGTCTTTCCCCTGGTCCCTATGTAGCCGCTTTCTTATATGCTTTAGGGGTAATTAAAGGGGGTTTTCTATGCTCTGTATTAATTTTTGCATTGCATGAAGTACACGAAAAGCATTTTCCCAATTAAATTCACTTAAAGTATCATTTCTTGTTGCAATGTGTTGCTTAAAGATAAAAACAATTATTGATTAAAACCGGCCCGGTTGCTGCTATGAAAACCATGGCGGCAGCCATGTTTTCTCCTCCTCTGCGCTCCTGCATCAGAGCGCAATGTCAACACCCCCGCGATTTGCTGTCCATCAGGGGTGAGCGAAGAAGCCTCTTGCAACTTTGCCTTCCTTCAGGAAGCAAAGCGGGGCTCCCCCATTAGCATGGGGGGCTCCAAAAGAACGCAATGGGATCGGGCGGCTCAGAGAAAGCCAAGACCCATCCGCTCACTGCGCCGCATTGGAAAGGCACTGGTATTGACTTTAAAATCTTAGGACTAGCATACCTGAAGGACCACAAACCCACAAATGAAACTATCCAACCTCTCAGGTCCTCTTTGGAGGCCCTGCTTTGGGTCCCCCCACCATCTGAGGCTAGAAAACTGACAACCCAATAAAAGACCTTCTCAATCAAGACACCAGATCTTTGGAATTACCTCCCCAGGGAGATTCATCTGTCTCCATCTTTGTCTTTTGTCCGCAGATGAAGACTGTATTTGTTTTGTTTGGTGTTCCCTCACTAATTCTTATTAGCCCTCCTCTCTGTGTGTTTTTAAGTGTTTATGTGTTTGTATTATGTTTTATTTGTTCAGTCTTTATGCACCATTAGTGGCTCTTCCATTGGATGAAGACAACTGAAGATAGACGGAAAGGCTGGAGGAAGGGACCCTGGACAAAGGTGGATCCATACCATAGTTTATATTCAAATAGGCTAATTTACATCATCATTCCCCCAAACAGGGCATTTATCGTGGCTTTGTGTCACAATGCATTTATTTTTATGTCAGGAGATTCATCCTGAGCAAGGAAAGAACTTACTACATGATAGTTCTCCACAATGCTGGGAGAAAGTTATGTCTGTTTTTACATTAAAAATGCTCTTAAACTTGAGATCTCTTGATCTATAGCCTCATAACAATTGTATCATATATGATATGAGATTCTGGAGGAAGATAGAATTTGAATAAATAAATGAAATAAAGATTTGAATAAATAAATGAAATAAAGATGTAGCACATGCAACATCAGACTGTACCATTCTTGCAATAAATAATAAAAATTTATATATTCAAACACATGGTTGGATCCAGCCAAACTTTTTCTTCAGTCTAACCCAGCCTCTTGCTTATACAGTTTCCATCTCATACAGTTTGTGGCCATAGAGATAACATCATCTGCAGCATAGTCTTTTTGGATGGACAAATGTTACCCTCCATTCCTTTGCACCAGCAGAAAATCAGGTTGGCTTCAATCTATCACATGTACCTGTGGAATAAGAACCTATGTTGTATGTTAAGAAGGCACACGAGAAATTTGCATAAAACACGTTTTTATTACCGTACTACACATAATAATACATTTGAAAACAAAGAGTTGTTCGATGGAAATTTCACCTAAGTAAAATATGAATCAAATTTCAGGGTTTCTTCTCAGGTGAAATTTTTGAAAAAATCTACATATGACAATAGATTTTTTTAAATAATGCAATTTCTCAGAGGATATTTATACCTCCCTAGGTTGTTTCTGGTTGTTAATGAAAGCTAATTTGGAGATTCCTTTTCAAGTGATATATCTGATATGTTTAAGAGATGCCAAAAAAAAAGTTTGAAACAACCCATGGTCATTCTCACAGGATTTTGTATTTCCCTATATCCACATAATCTTTTGAAGCTAACATTCAGACTAAGTTGGATGTTTACTACTGCTGTTCAGTGGCTCAGTGATAGAACATCTACTTGGCATGTAGAAGGCCCCAGGTTCAGTCCCCCGCACCTCCACATAAAAGGATCAGGTACTAATAGTAGGTGATGTGAAAGAACTCTACATAAACCCCTGGAGACAAGTCTAAATAGAGAGAACTAACTTTGATGGATCAAGGGTCTGAGTCAGTATAAGGTATTGTGTGAATCAATGTGTACTTCTGTTATTACTACTAATAATGATAACAGAGAAACTTTCTCTTAGACTCATTTTTTAAAGAAATACAAAGTGGAAAGGAACCATTCAATTCAGCACATGACGATTCTTCCTTTTTATAATGAAAACATGATTAGTTTCTGACTTTCTGGTACCGACAAGAGAAGAACATTTCCTGAAAAGCCTTTGCGTGGATTCCTTTACCTCTTTGTTTCGAAAGCTATATATGAGGGGGTTGATTAGAGGAGTCAGGACAGTATAAAACAGAGAGAAAATTTTGTTTGTATAGTTCAGTGATGGGGTATCTGGTATCATATACACAACAATTAGGGTCCCATAATATAAGGTCACAACAATAAGGTGGGAAGAGCAAGTGGAAAAGGCCTTTTGCTTTCCAGCTGTAGATGGGATTTTTAGGACGGTGGTAACAATGTAAACATAGGAAATCAGGGTCAAGAGAAATGGAATCAGTGAAAATGTGAAGGAGCATATAAAAGCCACAATCTTCAGCAGAATTATGTCACTACAGGAGAGATTAAGCAGTGGTCCAAAATCACAGAAATAGCTATCAATTTCACTGGGTCCACAGAAAGTTATTTGCATTATTAAGACAATGACAATAGCAATGGCTAGAAATCCGCTTAGCCAAGACAGACTTGCCAGTTGGCAACATAATCCATCCTGCATAAGGACAGTGTAGTTAAGAGGCTTGCATATGGCTATGTACCGATCATAAGACATTACAGATAACAAACAGCATTCAGTAGTTACCAGTGAAGCAATGAGGTAAAACTGTGCAATGCAGCCATTAACAGAAAGTCTTTTCTCTCCAGTTATGAGGCTGGCCAACATCCTAAGTAAGATGGTTGAACTGTAGAAGATCTCCAAGCAAGACAGATTCCCTAGGAAGTAGTACATGGGTTTGTGAAGATGCCGATCTGAAACAACTAGTACAACTAAGAGGGTATTACCAGCCATGGTAATGATGTAGGTGGAGAGAAACACCAGGAAGAGAAGAGTCTGAAACTGAGGGGATGTTTCAAATCCTAGAAGAATGAATTCTGTGATGATTGTTTGGTTTTTCCACTCTGTAATTGCCATTCATAATAACATGGGGGTAAGTAAGAATACTATAGTGAATCTATTCTGATTCATGAAAACCAAAGAATGTGCCTTCGATGACTTTCACATGATGTTGGCTGCAATGACATTGCAAAAAAAAAATCTTCAGAAGAATAATTGTGAGAAGGTTTTTTAAAATATATGAATTTCCAATCTTTAACTTGAAATATTTGAAATACTAGCTTAAGCAAAATGAGTTATCTGATGTTCTGGAATTTCAAAACTGTTACCAATGTGTCAGCACTAGACACTGTCATATTTTAAATTGTGAAAGACAAACAGAAACTTTAGAAACCCAAATGAAATGCAGTTAACCTAAAGTGATTTGGATTTTCTACCCTGTAATTGATTTTTTAAAAGGCAGTTTTGTCTTAAATCTATACATATAAAAGAAAGTCCCCTCACCATAAAATCAATGCCCAGGCCAAACCCCTGGATCTAGAAACACAAAATTTGGGGCGAGCACTCCTACCATGATGTAGATGCTCACTAAGAAGGGATTTTTAGAAATTCGACCACTGTGGGTCAAAAGGGGTAAAATGTGCTCCCCCCATTGATGTCTATGCGGCTGCCAGGCTGCTGCCTCCTTGCACCCCCCACTCTCTGATTGGTCAGCTGCAGAGCTCAGTGTTCTAAGGTTAAAAAAACACTTTCAGGGGACTACAGAGAGCTAATGACAGTTGAGAAAATCAGGAGTGGCCAACTGCCTGTGAGATGAAGCAAAACTGCTGGTCAAGCCTCCCTATGGCTTCAAACATGCTCCCCCCTCCTGACAGTTGTCCCCCCTCCTGACAGTTGTCTGTCAGGTGAAGCAGCAGTTGCAGGATGCTTAAAGCCACAAGGGAGTTACCGCCCCAGCATTAACATCTTAATGATCCTACCAGCCCCACCTCCACAGTAGCTTCTAATACTCCCCCCTCCCCCTCCTACACTGGACAGGCAGCAGCCTGTCAGGTGTCAGAGAAGAGGTAGGATGCTTACAGTCACCAGGGAGGTTTGCTCAGCAGGATTGCCTTAGCCCTGCTGCTGGCCCAGCCTCCCTGATGCCTTTAAACATGATCCCCCCCAACACCAGAAAGGCGGGTGACTGTCAGGTGTAGGAGCAGGAGAAGGGTACATTAATCCATCAGGGACACTGCCCCAGCAGGATCACCTTAATGGTGATGCTGGCCCAGCCTCTCTGATGGCTTCCAACAAACTCCCCCCACCTCCTACACCTAACAGGCAGTTGTCTGTCAGTTGCAGCAGCGGTCGCAGGGTGCTTAAAACCACGAGGGAGCCCACCCCAGCAGTAATTCTTTAGTGATCCTGCCAGCCCCGTCTCCACAGTGGCTTCTAATACTCCTCCCCCATCCCCCTCCTACACTGGACAGGCAGCTTGCCAGGAGGAGACAACTTAGGAATGTGGCAAAGACTGAGCACTGAGGTGCTCAGAACAACACAGTCTCCATACGAGCAAAACAACCCAGGAACACAGGTAGAGAGGCCTTCACTTTCGTGGAAGGTAGCAGGAACTGACTTAACAGACAACTGTTTCTTAAATGGACAGTTCTATGTGGCCTGCTCCAGAGTGAGGTCATCAAGCAGCCTGGTGATCCTAGCACCTGAGGGCAGAACCACCAATGTGGTCTACAGAGAAGTCCTTCGGTAGAGGGGGGGAAAGTACGACTCACTTCATTTTTTACACTACAATCTTCTCCACTAGAATTCCTACAACAAATGTCAAATTTCAAACTTCACATCATTGGTATTATAACTGGATTTATGGAACTTAAATACCATAGTGATGCATGGGTATCAGGCTAGGTAAAGGTTCCCTTGCTCAAAAGCCAGTCGAGTCCGTCTCTAGGGTTGCGGTGCTCATCTCCGTTTCAAAGCCGAAGAGCCAGCACTGTCCGAAGACGTTTCTGTGGTCATGTGGCTGGCATGACTAAACACCAAGGCGCATGGAACGCTGTTACCTTCCCACCGAAGTGGTACTTATTTATCTACTTGCAATTTCTTGCTTTCAAACTGCTAGTATTGAACAAATACTGAATAGATTTTATAAACATTTAATAAATATTTCTAAGGACTATATTTTATTGTAAACATCATAAATATTGGTTTCTTCTTCTTCCTCATCCTTAATAAACTAGCTCTTGTATTACTTCAATACCTGGGCCCTGTAGATGCTCAGAACATCGCAATGGTTTTTGTCTGATTTCCATGCAGAAGCTGGAAGAACATTTTGCTTATTTGTGATGCTGAAAACTTTTAGCCTGACTTGAGCAATGATATAAATGGATTCTTGAACCACATGTTCTTACCTTTGTTCGGTAGTGTTTAATTCATTGAAGTAAATTAATTTCCTTGATCTTTTGACACTTTCCCAGAATGATGTTCGTAGTGATGATGGGATCCAGGCAGGCTGTACATGCTTAGGATGAGCAGAACTATGCAGTATAAGGATGGAGCTCTGTCACTGAGCCCCTGCCATGAATGCTGGTTTTGAAATACATTACTGATAGCAAGGCCCATTTACTATGAGTAGTCCTCTGTCGTAAATGAAATCAAGTGATGGATCTAACTCTCAATATAGTTCATTAATACATAAATGTAGGACAATATTTATTATATGATGTGTCTCATTCTGTCATCATCACCTTCATCAACAAGGTGTTCTCCTTGGGACGGAAAAAAAAGATTATAATGTTTAAAGATAACATTCCTTAGGGATAAGTATAATGGACTTGAAGCTTTCCTGTCTCCTCTGATTCATCAAGAACTTGTGGGAAATCCCCTTGGATGTTTCTACTGAAGGGAATTTGAAATATACATGGAATGTAAGTTAAACAAGTTGCCTATTACTGGACTATGGAAAGAAGAAGCAGTCAACATTGCTCTAAAATTTTATAAGAATGCAAGAGAAGCCCAGCTGCATTAAGCCACCAGTCCACATGGTCCAACACCCTGTAATCCCCCAAAGCCAACTAGATAGCTCACTGGTAGAGCATTTGCTTGGCATGAAGAAAGCCCAGGTATGTCAATTTACAAGGATCAGTTAGTAGCTGATGTGAGACCCTGGACAGCCACTGCCAACACTGACTGTGATGAACCAATGGTCTAATTTCAAACAAGTCAACTTGAGAGCCAGTTTGGTGTAGTGGTTAAGTGTGTGGACTCTAATCAGGGAGAACTGGGTATGATTCCCCACTCCTCCACTTGCACCTGCTGGATGACCTTGGGCAAGCCATAGTTCTGATAAGAGCTGTTCTTGAAAAAAGAGCAGTTTCTGTCAAGAGCTCTCTCAGCCCCACCTACCTCACAGGGTTTCTGTTGTGGGGGGGGAAGGGAAAGGAGTTTGTAAGCCCCTCTGAGACTCCTTTAGGTAGTGAAGGGTGGGGTATAAATCTATTCCTTCTTCTTCAAGTGTTCATCTGTTCATAACCCAACAAGCCTTTCTGAAGGTCATAAAGATATAACCCTTTCCTGCTTTTGCACCCCCCCAAAGGAACTGGCATTCTCTGGAGAGGTGATATAAAAATCTCCTAAATAAATACACATAGGGTGCTGTACAGGATTAGCCCACTCAGGCCAGTCCAGGGATAAGAGGGAATCCTGTACTTTTCAGTACATTAATCAACAAACCACGAGATGGTCTATACCCTCTCTGGTTTCCAGACAATTCCCTGCTTTTCCTAAGGGAAAAGATTCCAAACCCTTAGTTGGCATCTGGGACAGAACACATTAGCAACTCGATCCAGAGATGCACACTTTTACCAAGGTAGCTTAAGTGGTCAGGGTTTAGCTACAAGATTTAGACTTGGAATTCAAGTTATGACATCAGAGACAAATTAGCAATAAGAAGGATCTTTATTCAGTACAGAGCTTAGCAACAGACTATCAGAGATTACTGAAAACAAGAAAAACCTATGGCTCTTTGCCTTAACTACAGATTAAAGATACATAGTTACCAATTCAGGAACATCCAACAGTCCAGAATAGTCCAAGGGATTTTGAAGGGAAATCCCATCTTTGCACACCCATGTGCTCCAAGTCACCAAGCAGGTCTTTGTGTTCCAAGAGACTGCATTTCAGGTGCAATAAAACAGACAATGACAAGAGGAGGAAGGGAGAGCTAAGAAAGTCACTCCCATACGGATCAATCAATTATACCCCAATTCCAGTCACAAATTAGCTGTGGCCATCAGCCAATTGCGAGTGGGCATGGGTGTGCCCAATTGTTGGTTGCCATGGTTGCTAACATCAGGTTTGTGGGATTGGCTGAAAGTTTGGAGACCCTGCCTGCAGTCAGCTGACCCAAACTCCAGCTACTGCATTGTGTACGTGACTGGTCGCAAGTGGGCCAGAGTGTGGAGCCATGAGGTCTGGCTTTTGGCATGAAGGTGTGAAAGAATGTGGGTTTATGGCATGGCTATTGAGGCCATGTGGCCTCACCATTTGGCTTGCAACAGGAAATAAGACACAGCACAGGAGAAGGCATGTGGATATAGAAAGCAGAAAGCAATTTTTCTATACAGGTGCTTTCACACTTGCTAAATAATGCAGTTTCAATCACCTTCAGTGATTATTTGCAACTGGATTTTGGCATTTCACACAGTAAAATCCAGTGGATTGATAGCACATTATTTAGTGTGGATGACAGTACCCATAAGCAGACTATCTCTGAACATGGGGGTTCCATCATGGTCAACAGTCATCACTTTCTCCAGTTGCCCATCAAAGCCATTTATGTTAGTGGCCCCGCCTCCTCAGCTGGGTTCAGAGACTTTGTTAAAAGACCTGGCCTCCTCAACCACTCCTCCAAAGATCAAAGAAGATATTTCTGCTGTAAATGAGACATCCTTTAAGAGGGGGCCCAAGAGACACAGCTGGCCTCCTTTTGGGGAGTGTCTGAGCACTACAGGTGTATTCCCCCACATGAACGGTGAGAAGACCTGGAGAAGGATGGGAAAGGAAGAGAAGGGGGAGAGCTCTTGCCAAGCCTCTGCAGAAACAGTAGCCATTTTGGAGTGGTTTTCCCTCCAATGCCCACCCCATCCTGGGGGCACACGATCAATAGCATTTGGGTCTGTGGGGGGCACTCTCATCTCCAGGGAGTGGCTACCTCCCACACCCCTGGCTCAAGCCCACCCTGCAAAAGTTGCCACAGGGAAACTTCAAGGCTGTTGTCAGACCTGGCACTTTGCTGCCTGGCTAAACGGCAGACTTCCAGCAACCATCAAGTGAATCTAGCAATGCACAAGTTGATAGCAGCTTCTGGGGAAAGCCTCAGACAGTCTCGCTTCATGTGGCCTCACTGAGAAGGCTGCTGCCCACACTGCTTCCCCAAAGCCCCAATGCACCCCTGCTGCAAAGCCAGTTATCCTAGAGCTGGAGGGGGTGGTCATGAGCAGTGATGGAAGCACTTCCTGGGGGGGGTGGAAACAGTTTTTCTGCTGATGGGAAAAAAAGGAGATGTCCATTGTGATGACCCACCCCCCCCAAATGCTATGCCATGGGACGTGCATGATCAAAATTCATGTGGAATGATGGGTTACTAACAATCAAACTAGGTGCTACTTTTTACATGAGTTCATCAAGGGGACTTGAAGATCCTGAGGGAACTTCTGTACAGACCCAATTCTGATGAGACTGGTTCTTACTTTCTTTCGGGTCTCCTGTCCCACCCTGTTTTCAGATGCTGAAATGATCCAGGGGCTGCAGGGGGAGGGATTGTCCAGAGGCTGCATATGCGCTGAACACTTGCACCTGCAGCCTCCCAGTTAGGGTTGTTGTAGCATATTGGCCTCTTTGGCTTGCCATACTTGGTGGTGATGGAGCTCAGCCCTTTAAATAGGTTGTGTTATGTTCAGTCTCAGCTTCTTTCTTGCTGGCAGCTGCAGCAGTTTAAAGGTCATCATTGTTTTATGGAGCTACAATAAAATGCCCTAGGCTTTATCTTCTTGGTGCCATCTCTTTTCAGAGAACAGTTGCCAACCTTCAGGTGGAGCCTGGAGATCTACAAGTGACAGTAAATGGCTGCTTTGAAGGTACACTGTATGTCATTATACCCTGCTGAGGTCCTGGATCTCCTCTCCCCAAACCCTGCCCTCTCCAGACTCCATTCCCAAATCTCCAGGAATCTTCCAACTTAGAACTGTCAGCCCTACTTCCAAGGGGGCAAATAATGCCCACCCCCACAGTCCCAAGTCATTTCAACTGCCAAAAGTATGCGGGCAGGGACCCCTCCTCCCTCACACAATAGTCCCAATCAGAATTGGGCCCAATTGCTCTCTTTACAGAGGTGTTTCCACTGGAACTTCTAGGAGTAGCACAGCTGTTAGTCCCCATGGCAAACTAGTGTAAAATGTGGCATCTAGTTTGGCTTTGAGGAGGAGAATTGAGTAAACTGGTATAGGCTAAATACTTGCAGAAAGAAAGAAAGAAAGAAAGAAAGAAAGAAAGAAAGAAAGAAAGAGAGAAAGCGAGAAAGAAAGAAAGAGAGAGAGAGAGAAAGAGAGAGAGAGAGAGAGAGAGAGAAAGAGAGAGAAAGAGAGAGAAAGAGAGAGAAAGAAAGAGAGAAACCCTCAAAAAAGAAAGGAAGAATCTCCATTACACAGGCAGTGTTCTTTCTGTCTCTACAACCTTTCTCTATATGTTGCATCCCCCTGCTACATAAAATAAAACAAAACAAATACAGCACCAAAGCAAACTTTCACAAGGATTTAGGAATTTCAAATCAGTCAAAAATAGGACTATACATTCTTTAAAACACAGTTTAGAATGAATGAAGGGTCTTTCTATAAGGGATGATCTGAAAAACAAATCAGTGTAACTTCCAAATTCTAATTCAAGGGAAACATTTGTGGTTTATCCCAAATTATTATGAATGGCAATCACACAGGGGGGGAAACAGAACAAAACCTTGCATCTGAATCTCAAAATGGGGCCATTCTTTCTCTCCCTGGTACATACAAATACACTCACAAAGAAATGCAACTTGTTTCAGATTAAAATAATTTTAATAAGATTTCACTGGCATACATAATTGTGGTTTTAACTGTTGTGCACCTCAAGGATAATATAAATTGTACATTAAAAATGTATACAGGAATTGTAGAGCAAGCATGATGATAAACACACCTGTGCTTTCATTTTGAATACAGTTTCCTGGTTAAGATTCTTTTTAGAGAACCTTTAACATCCTTATTTCTCAAGGTGTAGATCAAAGGGTTTAACATGGGTGTGACAATGCTGTAAAGAACAGAAATTAGTCTATCTTTGTCTAATGAATAAGTTGATATTGGCCGGACATAGGTGAAGATGGAGCTCCCATAATACATGAGGACAATAGTCAGGTGTGAGGCACAAGTGGAGAATGCTTTGAGTCTCCCTTCAGAGGAGCTTATCTTCAGGATAGTGGAGATTATGTAGACATAGGAGAGAACTATGCAGACAAATGGGGTCCATCCTATGAAGACCCCAACCACAAGAAGAATGGTCTCATTGAGTGTGGTGTCCCCACAGGAAAGCAACAGAAGTGGAGGGATATCACAAAAGAAATAGTTAAGTTTATTGGCTCCGCAGAAAGGCAGGTGGAAGGTGAAATAGGTGTGCAAAGCTGAGTTGAGAAAACCACTTGCCCAGGAGGCTCCAGCCAAATGAAGGCAGAGTTCTTTCCTCATCATGACTGTGTAATGCAAAGGGTGACAGATAGCTACAAAACGATCATAGGCCATGGCAGCCAGAAGAATGCACTCTGTACCTACAAAGGAGAGAAAGAAATAGAGCTGAATTACACACCCAGCATATGAGATGCTCTTCCTGTCAGACAGCAGGTGCACCAGCATCTGAGGGACATTGGTAGTGGTATAACAGATATCCAGAAAGGAGAGGTTCCCTAGGAAGAAGTACATGGGGGTGTGAAGCTGAGGGTCCAGGCAAGCAATGGTAATGATAGAGATGTTCCCCACCAGAGTACAGATGTAAGTGATGATAAAGATAAAGAAAATCAGCAGCTGAAGGTGCTGTAGACTGGAGAACCCTAAGATGAGGAATTCTGTCAATGCTGTTTCATTGACCATTGACTTGGAGTACTTCCACCCTTCCATCTGGAAAATAAGGGAGAGATGTAGAAAATGTTACATTGCCAAAAATGAATGTCTTCCTCTTTAACTGATATGCAAATCTGAATTCTGCATGTGCATGCATATCTAAACTCCAAATACAAAGGTATTGAAGGAAGTCTATCAGGTACTTAGCATACTTAGGGATTCATGAAGCAATGTTCCAGGTCTACACAATGTTTTATCCAGTCAGCTCTGCATAGCCCACAATGGGTGTCTGTCAAGTATTTGACCCCCTCCCCCTTCCTTACTGCAATATTATAGCCTCCTGCAAACAGTACAGATATCGGTGCACACTTCCAGCTAAAGTAGCCCTATACTTGAGATCCTTTTCTATCAAGTACTAGCCTAGCAGCTTGAAAACTGGATTTAGAATGATAAGACTTGGGATTCAAACCCCTCTTCTCACATGATGCTTATTAGATTACCTTCAGTCATTTTCTCTCCACCTAATCTATCTCACACAGTGGTGTTATGTGGATAAAATAGGGAATGAGGAGTGGGAAGACCATACAGGCAGAGGTGGACTTACAGAGAAATTTCCTGGTGGACCACTCCCCTAGAGGGCTGCTTTTGGCCAGGAGCAGGCATAACCAAGCTCTGCTGCCTCTGTCAGAACTTCAGTATCATGGCTCAGACCTTTAATCAGCAACAGTTAGGTTTCCCAGTCCCCCTGTTTGGATGAGGGATTACCTTCCCCCAGGTCTGCTTCCCGTAAGGGAGAAAAAAAAATAATTTTTAAATTAAAAAAATTACATCAGGGAAAACCTGGAAATCATGGAGGGTAGGTCTAGGAGCCCTCTAAGTTCCATGGTCCTACCCCAGCCTCTAATTATTGTATAATATTATACTGGCCATAAAGCTCACTGGGTGACCTTAGCCCAATCCCTAAGCCTAACCTACCTCACAGAAACGTGATTAGGATAAATGGAGGAATGGCCCATTTTGGGTTGCCAACCTCCAGGTGTGACCTAGAGATCTTCCAGAATTACAAGTGATCCCCAGATGACAGGGACCAGTTTCTCTGGAGAAAAGGGTTGCTTTGGAGGTGGACTCTATGGCATGACACTGGACTGAGGCCCCTCCCCTCTCCAAACCCCACCATCACAAGGCTCCACTCCCAAAATCTCCAGGGATTTCCCAATCTGGGTTACAAGTATTTACAATTTTTTTTTAAAAAAATGGCAAACCCTGCATACATTTTTACAAAACCACTCCTTATTTTTATACCTTTTTTCTATAGTTCAATTGTATATAGATCACTTCTTTGTTGCAGCTGGGTCTATGAACTGTACCATTCAGGTATTTATGCCTGGTGGTTTTACCCAACCATTTCCATAGTACCTGTTCTTCAATAAACTATCATGCCCTCCTGATCCATGCCTGTCCTTCCAGAAAAGGCTATTTCTATGTATTTTATGTGCATGTCTGGATTCATGACCGTCTGCTCCCAGAATCTGGCAACAGCCTAAACCATGAACATTTCAAAATCAAAATATTCATTATTAAAATTCAGCCTGGCAGAATATGCCTGATTTCACATATTACAGTTCTCTGCATTTTCTTGTGTATGCAAGTATGGAAACAAATGTTGATGTGAAACGAGAACCCATATGCCCTTGCAATGTTTTCTTGGCTTAGAAATAGTTCAGCTCTGATCACAGTCACGATAGCAGCTGATTTGGTGCACTGCCAAGTTCATGCTGCAAAGCAAATTTATTAAGCACAGGCATTCAATCAGTGTGAACATCAGGGTAAATCACTATCAAAATATTAGCACAAATGAATATCCAGACATGCAAAAGCAGAGGATTTCTAAAATGCAGAAGTATAAACCAACATATGCTCATTTTCTAATCCCACCCCCAAGTCCATGTGTTAGTGGAAACGCAAAGGGTTGAAGAAAACATAATATAGTAGCACCTTAAAAGACTGATGGTAATTTATTCCAGAATAAGCCTTCGTTGACAAAGATCTTGTTCAGATTCAACAGAATAGATTTTCACTAGGCAGGTGTTTATGGAATTCAGCGGGTAGCCATATCAGTCTGCAGTAGAACAGCTAGATTGGAGTCCAGTAGCACTTTAGAGAAGAGCAAGATTTGGGGGCTATGAACTCTCCAGAGTCAACACTCCCTTTGTCGGGTATCTGAAGAAGGGAACATGAATCTCAAAAATTCATACCATGAAAATCTTCGTGGTCTCTAAGGTGCTACTGGACTCATTTGAGTGCTTTTATCTGCAAATGTTTATACCACAATACAATTTTGTTAAACTGCCACTGGAGTCCTGCCAGCTTTGCTGCAACTAACGTTGCCACCCTCCAGGTAGGGCCTGGAGCTCTCCTAGAATTACAATTGATCTCCAGACTGGAGAGATCAGTTGCTCTGGAGTAAACGACTGCATTGGAGAGTGGACTGTGTGACATTTACCCTGCTGAGGTCCATCCCCTCGACAAGCTCCACTTTTCCCAGGCTCTACTCCCCAGTCTCCAAAAATTTCCCAATACAGGGTTGGTAAACCTACGTCTAAAGTAGAAAACCCAAGAAGCAAGAATGCCAAGTTCCGGGCCCAAGGCTCATCCAGTTCAACTTCTAATTCAAATTCATAGTTATTGAGTAAATCATCACAAGTCTCTGGTTTTTAAGAAGTAAGAAGTTTAAAGAGACAGTCGCTTGCATCTTATACCTTGCTTCTGCTTGTGCTCCTGTCTTGCTTGACTTTGCATCCTTCCCCCAAGATGTCACCCAACAGTCACTTATACCTGTTTCATACACCACTGGAGATTGAGTTCCTAATTAGTCAGTGCTACATTGTTGATAATTAGCTTTCCAAGGATACAGCATGTGAACCCCAGTGATTAGACAGGTAACTTGTATGTTGCACTCAGTTGCATCTGTATGCCTTCATTAGCATGATGAAATTTAGTATGAATTAATCTTCCAAGAACCATGAATTAATCTTCCAAGTCCCCTCTTCCCTTATCAGACTTTATACAAATCATTCAACCTGTATTATCCATGTATTTTAAAAGAATCCTTTACCCAGGGGGGGTTCCCCCCTTCTTTAGCCTTTGTAGCCTGATTCACATCATTATTTTAGTGTTATCAGCTTGGTGTAGTGGTTAAGAGTGGTGGACTTTAATCTGATTCCCCAATTCTCCATGTGAAACTAGCTGGGTGACGTTGGGCCAGTCATATTTCTCTCAGAACTCTCTTATAAGAACATAAGAAGAGGCCCCCTGGATCAGACCAATGGTCCATCTAGTGCAACATTCTGTCTCACACAGTGGCCAACCAGTTCTTGTGGTTCCTTTCTCAGCCCCACCTACCTCACAAGGTGCCTGCTGTGGGTAGAGAAAGGTGGGTCTCCCCAGGTGGGAGCACATCCAACCTGTGCTGAGGACACTGCACTGGCTGCCGATAGCATACCGAATCCACTTCAAGGTGCTGGTTCTTACCTTTAAAGCCCTATATGGTTAGGGTCCGACATACCTACAGGACCACCTTTTCCTGTATATACCCCAGAGTGCACTATGATCAGGGTCTCCAAATCGACTGACCCTCCCTGGCCCCAAGGAGGCGAGGCTAGCTATTACCAGGGCCGGGGCCTTTTCAGCGGCAGCCCCATCCTGGTGGAATGAGCTCCTGGAGGAGACCAGGGCCTTGCGAGATCTGATGCAGTTCCGCAGGGCCTGCATGATGGAGCTCTTCCACCAGGTGTTTAGTTAGGAAGCCGTTACTGCTATAGAGCCCTGGCCCTTGGTCTTGACATCGAACCGGCGTTGCATGAAATCATGAGCAGAACAACATCTGTGAAGTTGAAATCTATTCTGAAAGTGAGCCATCTTGGATAATTAATTAATTGCTACCAGCACTTTGTGAATTTGTATCTGTTTTTCACTGTTGTGTTTTTATATGATTGTATGTTTTAATTGTATTTATGCTTGAGTGGAAGCCGCCCTGAGCCTGCTTTGCAGGGAGGGTGGGGTATAAATGAGACAAATAAATAAATAAATAAATAATGTGATTGAAACCGACTTCAAGACTTCTCAAGGTAGAGAAAAGCGGGGTATAAATACTTCTTCAGATACAATTTTCTACTAGGCAGCATCTCAAAGAATCAGACCAATAGCTATTCATGTTTTCTACTGCTGCATCGGAGACATGCTAAAGCAAGATAAGTCGTTAATGTCAATGCATAAATGCTTGAGGTTTAATCAAAGGAGAGACTGATGGAATCTGCAAACAATACCAATAATCTACTCTGAGGAATTTGTTGTGAGATATTTGGATGTGTGGGTGTGTGTCTGCACATGTCTATGAAAGAGTG